>NC_064848.1:199597405-199897405 GCF_024139225.1 Suncus etruscus
GCCTTGCAAGCAGCCGATCCAGGACCAAAGGTGGTTGGTTCAAATCCCGGTGTCCCATATGGTCCCCCGTGCCTGCCAGGAGCTATTTCTGAGCAGACAGCCAGGAGTAACCCCTGAGCAATGCCGGGTGTGGCCCAAAAACAAAAACAAAACAAAACAAAAACAAAACAAAACAAAAGACATAAAACAAAACATACAGGGATGTCAAAATGCTGGGAGAAGAGAAGTGGCTTAGCTATAGGATACACACCTTGCATATGTGTGGCCATGGGTTCCAACTCTGCAAATACAAAATAAATAAATAAGTTAATTAAGAAACAAAGATTATTTAATAACAAATTTATTTTAAATGATCATCTTTTGCTATTATTAAAAATTAGTAGGGCCAGAGCAGTAGCGCAGCAGTACGGTGTTTGCCTTGCACTCAGCTGACCCAGGATGGACCTGGGTTCGATCCCCGGCGTCCCATATGAACTCCAAGTTAGGAGTGATTTCTGAGTGCATAACCAGGAGTAACCCCTGAGTATCACTGGGTATTGCCCCAAAACTAAAAAAAAAATATTTTTAGCTAGATTATTTGCTATGGTATTTTACTTTAATCTTCTCTGAGTCCCAATTCTTTTTTGTTTTTGTTTTTGTTTGTTTTGGGGTCACATCCGGTAGTGCTCAAGGGTTACTCCTGGCTCTCTGCTCAGAAATCATCCTGGCAGGCTCGGGGGACCATATGAAATGCCAGGATTCGAACCCATCCTTCTGCATGCAAGGCAAACACCCTACCTCCACGCTATTTCTCTGGCCCCTCTGAGCACCAATTCTGATGCAAATCTTTTTAAGAAAGGTACATACAATAGCTCGATGATTATTTATTGACCAATAACGAAGGATAATTTAAATGGCCATCAACCTTGGAATTTTGGAAATATTTATACCCTAAAAAGTTATAAAAACTTAAGTTAACTTAAACCAAAAAAAAGAGCTATTGCATAGGGTGATGACTAATTTGTCTCCTATATGAATTAAACACAAAAGATATTTTCTCGGGGCTGGAGAGATGGCATGGAGGTATGGCAATTTGCCTTGCATAAAGAAGGATGGTGGTTCGAATTCCGGCATCCCACATTATTCCCCGAGCCTGCCAGGAGTGATTTCTGAGCAGAGAGCCAGGAGTAAACACCCCTGAGCGCTGCCAGGTATGACCCAAAAAACAGATAAAAAAAAAGTTATCTTTAGGATGTCTTCATTGGTCAACTATGGTGGCTACCTGTTTTGTCAAGAGAAATGTAGAGAAAACTTCATAATCTTATTTGAGAATAGTTCAAATGGAATGCCCTAAATTGAGCCCTTATGGTTATAATTGGACTAATCTGAAGCATGTGCATATGCTTGAAGTTGTAGCAGGGACCATAGAAGTCATTGACTGCTTTAGACTATATTATATACTGTAGGCGTGAAGGGTTGGATTCATCCACAATGGCTGAAAGTAAATATCTACATAGTGCTTTCTCCAGATTTTTGCAGTCACAAGAGTAGGTGGCGACAGCAACGCCAACTTTCACAACATAAAGTTATGCCATTTCTTTTTCCTGTTTTAATGTTCCCTTTGCTAACACTTGCTTCTTCTCCTTTCAGCATCTGAGCATCTCCATTTGATGTCCAAAAGTAAATAAAACTGCTTGATAGGACACATTGCCCCCAAATGTTCATCTCACACACGTTTCCACGTGGGCACAAAAGAACACTTTGTGCGTCTCAAGCTCAAAAAATACTCTTTCCAAAAATAATCTCCTTTTCTTCTGAGCCATCTGTGTTTCTCCTTCTTGGTTGGGCCAAAGATAAAAGCTCTTACACATGTTCATTTACACAATGGGCTATTTATAATAGTATACATTAATTTCCATTTATGCTCCTTGTTCTGATAAGTTGTTTCAGAGGAAGAACAGTGAAGAAGAGAAGAGGTAAGGGGTGATCCAAGCTACGAAAATGAGTCATCTACCTGTGGTCTATGGCTAACATACATATATTTCAGGAGATTCACACAGGTTTATGTCTAATCTATAGATAATATTTAGCACATTCACATCATTGAGTTAGCTTCAGACCCCACTCATTATTTTTATAAAGGACAAAGTTTTGTATAAAGAGGATAAAGTTGAGAATGAGGTGGTACTGGCTTCTTTATTCTCTTTCTATCCGCACTTCTTTGAAATGTGTTTTTCAACAGAATAGGAGTTTTTTTTCATCAGAACTCAAATGATGATCTTGAAGTAAATCTCCATCATTTTATAAGTGAAATCCTTTCACATTAATATTTATTATTGATCATTTTACCTATCCTCATAATTGATGATACTTGATTATCTTAGTGTGTGGATCATTGATTTTCTCTCTTTTTCTCTCTCTGGGTCATTACTTTATTTTTTTTTAGCAAGCATGTTTACTTGTTTATGGGTCACACAAAGTGATGTTCAGAAGTTACTTCAGGTTCTGTGCTCAGCAGTCATTTCTGGCAGTTCTCAGAAGCCATGTGGGAGGACAGAGATGGAATCTGCATCAGCCACGTGCAAGAAAACTGCTCTAACCACTGTTTTATCACTCTGGCTCCAATATCTCCATTTCTTAACCCACTTCTCTGTCATTAAAACTTTTTAATTGTTCTCAGATCTTAGGTACTGTGGGCAGATTTTATTTATTTATTTACTTACTGCTTTGGGGATTAAAAGCAGGATCTTGCATAAATCATCTCACATACATAAGGTGTCAAGAGTTTGTTGAACAAATATTGGATAAATATTGGTCAAAATAAAAATTATTAATATAAAAAATCCCCACAAGACTTACAGGTATTACTTCTAGGGAATAAACTGTAATAAATTTTATTTTTCTTTGTGGTTTGGAGATAACATTCAGTAGTATCCAGAACTTTCATGCTCAATGCTCAAGAGGTGCTCAGGGAATCTTGTTGAGGGGTCCCTGTACATAAAACATATGCTCCAGTATTTTGAGCTTCTGTCTTATTTATTATCAATGTAACACTTTGAGGCTATTATATATATATATATATATATATATAATAGAATCTCCTTAGAATTTTTTCTTTTTAGGATCTACTTAGAATAGCACTGGGTATTTTAGAAAGAATTTGAGGTTTAAATTAATCTATTGCTCATTATGGTTTTTTTGAGGGGGGAATGGGTCACACCCAGCGGTGTTCAGGGGTTCCTCCCGGCTCTGTGCTCAGAAATCACTCTTAGCAGGCTCAGGGAATTATATAGGATTCTGGGTATCGAACCCAGGTCAGCAGCATGCAAGGCAAACACCCTCCCACTGTGCTATAACTCTAATCCCTATTGCTTATTATGTAATTTGGAGTCATTTGAAATTTGAACATGGGGGCGGGCAGGTGGAGTGGCTATTTGTTTCTTTTCTCATTTTCTGTAAGGAAAAATATTGTGCATACCGGGGATACCATTGAATATGACGTAATTAGCTCTTAGTGGCTAAAATGACAATACACTGGCTATTAGTACAGAAAGACATACAGGAGCAGAGCAAGTAATGTTTCTTTGTGTGAGAAACACTAAAGTGACCTCGAGGAACTTTTATCTTTCTTCTCTCGAAAAACATGAAATTTCCCAGGACATGCTCTGAAATCACATAGAATTAAAGATTTCTTTGGGGGTTAGAAGAAGAATTTCAGACATTTCCTATGGGAAAAGTAAGTATTTGTTTTACCTGCACTGTTTTTGCAATCAGACTTGGGTTACAGAAAGGTTCCCCTGTTATGGGATAAAGTCCCATGTTATAATTATACCTTAATATGTTTTGATTCATATTCAAAAAGCTTAGTCAACACTTCCGTTTGTTTTGGTTTTCAGGCCACCTGTCCATGCTCTGGGGTAACTCCTTACTCTGCACTCAGAAATTTCTTTTGATGGTGCCATATGGGATGCCAGGGATAAAACTCAGGTTAACCAAGTATAAGGCAAATGCTCTACCCACTGTACTATGACTCCAACTCCCTGAGTTAACCTTTGAAAACAAACAGTTAATTTTATTTTATAAAAACTCGGTAAAGTTTTCTAACAGGTGTAACAATGTCAATAGTATTATAAATAATAGTATTGTTCCTTAATAAGATAGTAATAGAAAAAAAAGTTTGCTAAAATTATTGCATTTTGGTTTCTTTAAAGAAATATACATTTATTCATGTAAACTGTGGAAATTCCTTCTTTTTTCTTCAAAGGTTTGACTCCTCAGATTTCTCCATTTCCCCAAATTCTAGCAGGACCCACAGAAAGTGCATTTTGGGGGGTGGTAGTTTGTGCAAATCACTGAGGTTAGTGATTAGCCAGATTTTTATGTGAACTTTTTCTTCCTAGGTCCTTAGGTTTTTTTCCTATTGGAGAAGATTCATTTTTGGTGTCCTGTTTTTGAGGTTTAAAGGTACCATTGGTTGAACCTGTTGCTTCTAGTCACACAGTCCATTTGATCTTCAAAATATGTACTCAAGGTCTTAAGTGATAGCACAGTGGTAGAGCATTTGCCTTGTACGTGGCTGCCCAGGATGGACTGGGTTCGATCCTTGGCATCAATATGGTCCGGAGCTAGGAGCGTTTTCTGAGCGCAAAGCCAGGAGTAAACCCTGAGCGTCGTTGGATGTGACCCCCAAACAAACAAAAAACCAAAACAAAACAAAACAAAAAAAAACAGAAAGAAAAACAAAATATCTACTCAGAATCTGAAGTTTTCACTCACCACCATTTAAGCAATGCCAATGCTTTCCAAAAAGTGCCTATGAGGATACAGGCTTGGGACACTTGTTAAAGAACCTCCAAGTTCCACCTTAAACCCACTGAAACAGAATTTTAAAAGAAGGGCTATCAGGAACGCGCATTACCCAAGGGAACAGAGGTGATCAGGTGAGTATGTGAATTATAAAAACACCCACAGTCAATTTTCTTTCTGAATTGTAAGGGACTTTAGTTCTGATTAAGTTGCTGAACAACAGCTAAAGGACATCTATTAAAATTTTAGGTCAGAGCACTCATGCGGACATATAGTTCCTTCTCTTACAGAGATTAAAACTCAAGTGCTTAGAGGATGACCTCCAAGGCTATATTCCACTATCTCTAATCTACTTTATTTTTCTCTTCTCCTTTTCACTACACTGCACCCCAGGCCTTTTCCTACTTTTTGCTTAGAATGCAGCACTCCTAGTTATGCCTTTGGCTTGTTCTTTTACTTGTTTCCAGATTGGATTAACTCTTTTATCATCATACCATTGTCAAATAAACTGGAATGCTTCCCCTGGTCCCATCTAATATAGCAATTGTTTTTTTTTCCAGAATAAAATGATCTTTTTTTCTATTTTATTGATACTCTTGTGACTTTATATTGCCTTTAATGGAATGCAGACTTCCAGTGGGAGCAGAAACTATTTTTAGTATGTATTTCCAGGAGCAAGGATATTTCTTTGCTCTAGCTGGCATTCAGAATGTATTTGGCCAACTATTTGTCAAGAGGAGACATGCATCAATAAATCAATGAGTTAAAGATGAAGAGGGTGTTTAAATTATTCTCTTATGGCTCATTAAATGTAAACAATTTGAGAATATAGTAGATTAGAAAGAAACAACTGATAGCCAAAAAAAAAAAAGAAAAACACAACACAAAGTATTTCTGGTTGAATTTGCTTTAATCGTTGAACAGAAACATTCTTAGGAAAGCACAATAATATAAATAATGATTTCTTATTTCAGGGAAGAAAATGTTTCCATGTTGAGAACAAAATCTCAACCAAAGGTTGCAATCTGGGAATTTTGAAGTTAAATTTTTAATGATTCTGAGCATTCTTCCTTAAGTATTTATGCAAAATGTGACCCTGATATGTGTTTAGTGGCTCCTTTTAGTTGCTTTGTTTAAATAATTCAAGGGACATATTATTATAGGATTTTTATAATAAGTATCATAGTCTGGATGATTTAGACAAAAACAATTTTTTTCTTACAATTCTAGAGGCTAGAAAGTTTAAGAATAAGGAATGAGCTAAGGTTTCATCTGATGCTTTACTCCTTTTCTTCTGTTTTGGTTAGGCCTTTCTCCAGTATATAATGGCATCAAATTTTCTTATAAGTATTGGAGTAGAGTCCATGCTTAGAACATTAATCTGACTTCATTTGCCTTTGCAGGGCCTCTCTAAGCACAATAACCTAAGAGGAATTAGAAGTTATTCAGGTTCAACTTCCAAATTTGGAAGAAACACTTAAATAGATATTTCACCATAAAAAGAAATGAGTCTGAAAAAGTTGACAAACCCTAGCAATAGGATAGTACAGTGTGTAGAATGTTTGCCTTGAACATAGCCTACGGGATTTGATTCTGTGAATCTCATATGGTGCCCTGAGCACAACAAGAGTAATTTAAGAATGTAGTGCTAGGAGTAACCCTGAACAATGCTATGTATGACCAAAGCAAGAAATCGAGAAAGAAAAAAAAAAAGGAAGGAAGGAAGAAGGAAGGAAGAAGGAAGGAAGGAAGGAAGGAAGGAAGGAAGGAAGGAAGGAAGGAAGGAAGGAAGGAAGGGAAAGGAAGAATGAGAGGGGAAAGAGGGAGAGAAAGGAGAAAGAGAAAGGAGAAATAAAAACTAAAAGAAAAGAAGGAAATAAGGAAGGAAGGAAAGAAAAAGGTTGAAAGAAAGAGAAGAGAGTAAGGAAAGAAGGAAGGAAAGAAAAGAAAAAAGAAAGACTTGGCTTGTGAAGAATCAAGTCCTCTGGGGGGAATCTGACTCAAATCTGCAGTGTAGATAAATTGTAAGTATATTTAAATTTCTTCCCTGGAAATAATGTCTATCTGAGAAATGACAGTCTATTTTTTTTTCACAAACAAGGTTACAGTCTAACATCACTTGAATGTTTATGAAATCTTCTTTCTTTATTTTCATCTATCTTGACATTTGTTTTATATTTGACACACTCAGTGCTCAGGAGGCCTAGGACTTCTCTTGTTGATTTTCAGTTTACCAGGTTGGTAGTTTATGATGATGACCTGATTATGTGATGGTGTTAGGGCAACACCTGGTATTCAAGATCCTGAATATCAGAGAAAATAATCCTTCTTTTGTAAGTTTTCTGATGTTATCAAAGATTGAGAAGTTGTGCTGCTTGATCAGATGGTGATTTTTAGTAGTGTATATCTGACTGTGAGAGACTTTACAAGTGATAACATAGAGTTGTATTCTGCAACTAGTGACATATGTTTATTTTCAGAGTACCAGCAAGATAGCTTTCTGCAGAATTATGGAGAGAATGGGTACATTTATATTCTGAACAAATGATGGAGAAAAAGCTCTTCTTATTTCTAGGTAAGTTTACATATGGAGCTAATTTCATGAGTTGTAGAATATCTCTCCACTTTCAAAGTACAAAATTTAAACAGGAATTTTCACCTATGTCATAAAAACACAATTAACTGGGGTTTAGATGATCTTTCCTTAGCTGTATCAGATGTTGTCAACTTTTTTCTTGAAATGATAATTGGTTTTTAGGTCTTTGAAACCATATGGCCACAATTTCTCAAGAGTATTCTTGTTGAATAACAGTATTTCTAGATAATATGTAAGTGAATGAGGCTGGTTGTGATTCTCCAAACTTCATTTACAAAAATGGTCTGTGGAAAGGCTATGTCAAATGAAATATTACAATGAACCACCACAATTAACCATCCCCAACTTACTTGCCACATTCTTCCTAAAAAAAATTTATGATGTGGGGCCGTAGAGATAGCATAGCAGTGTTTGCCTTGCAAGCAGCCGATTCAGGACCTAAGGTGGTTGGTTCGAATCATGGTGTCCCATATGGTCCCTGGTGCCTGCCAGGAGCTATTTCTGAGCAGATAGCGTGGAATAACCCCTAAGCACCGCCGGGTGTGCCCCCTCCAAAAAAAAGAAGATTTATGATGATATTTAAAGATGTGAACAAAAATAAAATGCATTTAGAATAGCGAAGAGATAGACATATATTCTTAAATATTTCTTAAGGATGCAATATCCTTATAATTTTAAAAAAAGTATTATTTTACACATAAAGATTTGTTAAGAGAATTGATCTCAAGTAGTTTTCTAATCATATAAAATATGATTGGTAAGTCTTGGCACAATTATTTTATTTTTTAAACATGGTAAAATTACTTAAATGCTAACATTTTACCTTGACATTTTTGTAGTGGAAAATACAAAATCAAAATGTAGCACTTGTTTTATAGAGAAAACTGCATGTCCTAAGAGCCATTTAGTAACTCATTTTTACCTGTCTTGTTTGTATTCCACATTTATCAAAGATAAATTTTCCAATAGTGATAAATAATTCATGCTCTATAAAAGGAGTGAGTCAAAAATCAACAATACTTATGAACATTAATGGCATCTATTGTCAAGTTTTTGCCTTGGCATTTAAATTTTCTTTGCCCATTCATCTTTAAGTAAAAATTCATAAGGTCTTTCTCTCTTTTAACTTTCCATATTTACATAGTCTTTTAGACCAAACATAAAAATGTTTTTCAGAAAATGTTATATTATACATTATTTAAATAAAAGAAATGTATTTCTGTGGAAAGATATACTTTTCAACCCCAAACTAAGGAAAACTATTTAAAATAATTTTATGTAGTTACTTAATCATAGAAAAATTAGAAACATTTAAACATTTTAAAGCCAATCTTATAAACCTATCCTTACAAAGTTAACAACCCAAATCTTTAAAATTAATGTGAGAAAGAGAGCTAGCACCTTACCATAATGTGTAATATGTTTTGAGGAAATTTAGAACATGTTTTATAGAACATTTATTGATATTGATACTATTTTTAGATTGGTCAATACTAGAATTTTATGCACAAAATATTCTAACTCCAATCTTCTCACTAGTTTATCATTCTTCCACGAATATTTCAAGGTTCCCTCCCAACCCCTAGCATGGTCCTTAACAGTTATGCTTTTCAATATAATTATCAGAGTTTGCGTCCCACATTTAGAACAGTCTTAGCTCTTGTGGTGATTTAGATATGTACAAATACTTCATTTCTCTTCATTTCACCATTGTGTTTGAGGCCCCTGACTAACCCCTATGTAATCTCCTAAATCACTCACTTCTTCCTTTCTTCACTAAACTTTCATTATTTTCCTGCATTTTTCATGTCTATGATCTAATACTTCCTATCATCTTCGATGCCTTCTAATTCCTCATCATGTTATTTCATTTAGAATGGATAACGAAAACATGCGATTGTTTCCTTCTTAAATTTTTTTTCACTTGACATGATATTCTTCAGTTCCATCCAAGTTGTAGTGGATTGTATAATTTCATCATTCCTTGTATCTGCATAGTATTCCACGTGGATAAATACCAAACCTGCTTTATTTACATTGACTATTTGAGTTGATTCAATTTTTATTCTAAGTGTTTCAGTGATCTAAGGTGTCTTTTCAGATTGTCAAACTACTACTGAATGATTGAAGCAAACAGAAGCAATATCCACTTTACTAAATATATTTATTTACCTGTGATGGAATTAATGAAATTCATGTCATTTGTTCTCTCATTATGGCATGTAATTTAGTTCTTTTGTGGAATCTCAGAGAAACTATTAAACAGATACATGGATATTATTTAGTGGCTTAGAGTACTTATATATTGTTAGGATAATATATGTCCTTATGCAATTTTCAATGTGGGTTTAAATGTTTCCAAGAGAAAATTATCCCGATATTTTGAAAAAACGGGAAATGTGAAAGATATCTAGGGCAAAATTTTATTAATATGGATTTTCCCCCCTTCCACATAGTGTGAAAGTTGTAGTGGTTGCCAGTGGCATTCAATCCGTCAGACCACTTTCAGAAATTCAGTCACCTCTTAAACACTTAGAGTCTGAATTGAGTGAAAACCCGTTTTCAGAAGAGTTTCCAAGGAAGTAGAAAGTTTCCACACCCTACATCTTGTACTGAAAGAAATGGAAACTGGGTTTTGTCTGCCAAAAAGTCTGAATTGCTGTGTCACAGACTGTTGAACATTAGAATCAGTAATAAAAATGTGAACATGCTTGATACTATCAAAACGCACTTTGAAAAGCTTAGCCTAATAATATTTTTGGATTTAGTTGATTTCATCTTAGTTTTTGCAATGCTCGCAGTGTTTCCACAGTCCCAATAACAAAAAGAAAAACAAGAGATGGATGAAGTTAATGAAATTGAAATCGAGAGGTTCAGAGCCTAATGACTGAAAGATGCTCTTTTCCCCCCAACAATCATTTGGAAAAATTGTAAAATTGTTTATATGATGATCCAAAGACAGGAGACAGGGAGTAACATTTTTAGTCTTTGTTTTTGCTTAAAAAAATGGACAATTACATAATAATTTAAATAATTCAGAAAATATAGGCAGGAGGTATAAAACTCCTGGACTTCTCAGAGATAACTACTATATGTGCTTCCACATATACATTTAAGCATCTGGTTAAATGTATTTATGTATAACACAGTTTATTTATAATATTGGGTATTTTTTATAAATGAGTATACATTTGGGGTTAGGGTTTAGCAAACTTTTTTCACTGAATGATAACTAGTAAATATTCAAGTCAATAAAAATTGGATATAGCTGATACTTGTTCTTACTCATTACTTTGTTATTACATTAATATTAAAAATTTCACTTGATTAGATGGTTGGCTACTTGGATTATTTCCAAATTATTTTCTACCTACATTAGAATGAATGAACATTCCTTGTTGCTTCATAATCTCTTCAGCATTAATTACTAGAATATAGTTTAATTAATTCATTTGTATATTCATTCAACAAGCATTTATTGTTATTGTGCTGGGTTAAACAGAAGGGCTTCATAAAGGGAATAAAGGTCAAAACATTTTCAGAGGTAAGAAATAAATTGTTAGTAAACAAAGAAAATGAAGAAGTGATGAAAAAGCACTACAAAATTATTACTTAGGAAAATCTTATTAAGGGAATATTTGAGCTGAAATCTAAATGGCAAACCAACAGAAACTTCCTGAAATATTTGAATCAGAATTTTGTAATTAGAAGGAATACAAATGCAAAGATCCTGTAGTAGGCATGTTTACAGGCTAGAAAGATATTCAGAAAATCCAGTATTCAATTGGATTATGGAGCTGGCTGGCAATTAAGACAGAGATACATGCCCATGTCAAGGTCCTTCATGTGAGATGTAACAGAAAATATAAAGTGAAGACTTACTTCGCTGCGAAATTTTGGGATAGTTTTATGCATCCACAAACATGTGTTATGAGAGGTTTATAAATTTAAAAATGAATACTGAGTGTATTTTTTGGCTGTGGGGTGATACAGGGACAAGAATGGAAACAGGGAGCTCAAGCAAACTGTATTTCAGTAATCCAAGGAAAAGTCATTAGGCGGAAGAGTTTTGTGGGATGGGATTATAAAGATAAAGAATTCTATTTAAATCATGTTACTTTTGATGCCCTTCTTAGACACAATTATAGATATATATTAAGATGTTGGACATCTGAATTGGAGTTTACGGAAAGTCTAAGGGCTAAAGAAATAAATCTGGAAGTCATCAGCCTATGGATAGTATGAAAAACTTGAAATTGGAGTGAAAAGTTAAGGGGAAAGTATAGAAAGTGAAAATAGAGGGCTTATGGTTAGAGCAGTCCCTGGAACTCTTTATAGTTTATGGACTAAGCAGAAGGAAGCCAAGGGAGGATGGGAAATAGCTCCTTGTTTGCAATCAATCCAGCCAGAGGAATATCAGGATATGAGACTATGAGAGTCATGGCAAAAATAAGTTTGTTTTTTTTTTCTGATGTTCTGGCACTAAAAAATCTTAGTGGTAATAGCAGGTACACAAAGCTATGAAGTCTATAATCTGATAGTATATGATATGGATATAAGTACTATAATACTATAATAGAAAAAAATGAAAGGCAAACAGTGACAAATCAATGGAAAACAATAAAACATTTAAAAGAAAGTTAAAAAAAAAACTGAGTTGAATTCTGCAGCATTTCAGTGAAGTACTGTTGGTAAAATAGCCTTGGACAAGACAATGTCATGTTACTGGTGACTTTGAGAAGGCAGCTTGATTTGGAGGGATAAGAAAATAAAAGTGGATCAAGGAGAGAATGAATTAAAAGGAAATGAAGAACAAGGTGAATCATTCTTTTAGACATTTTACTACCTGATTTAGGAGCCCAGAGTAGTACTGTGGATAAAAAGGAAATCAGCCCCATGTAAGGCAAGCACCGAAGCCCCTGGACTCTCTTCTCCTGAAAACAAGTTTATAAAGCAGAAATTATGAATATATAAATAGAACACCAAGGGACTTTGAAAGTTTTGAAATGGGTCTGAGAAAAATGCTACTACTTATTGGAAAGTTTGGAAAGTTGGTTGGTTATTCAAGAGGATGTTGAAATATCCCTCCAGGGTGCCAGGAAGAGAAAAGAAGAAAACAAAAAATGCATTAAACTAGTAAAATAATATATGTTTTCATATGTGCATATAGATACATATTATGCAGAGAGAGACTGAATGCAACCAGGAGATTATAGATGACAATAACAACTATGGTGAGGGTACAGGCGTCTGCTTATAGCATGTAATTCAAAAGAAGGAAAGAAGAGAAAGATTTTGTAATAAACTATTGAAATTGTAGAAATCACACTCTCCTCTTCAGATCCTAAATGTTTGAGGTTTGAGCCTTTACTGAGATTGCCAAGAAGGAGGTGTTTTCAAAACTCTCTAGATTCATTTAAGAGAAGGTCAAGGAACATATAAAACAGAGTTGAGGAGATAGAAGCCTTATCTCTTTCTTTGTCATGGGTTCCACAGGAAAGATAGAGAGGAGTAAATGGGGCTAATTTCCAGATAAAGGGACCGGAGAGATAGCACAGTGGTAGGGCGTTAGCCTTGCATGTGGCCTACCTAGCAGAGACCTGGTTCGATTCCCGGCATCCAATATGGTCTCCCACCCTGCCAAGGGTGATTTCTGAATGCAGAGCCAGGGGTAAACCCTGAGCACCACTGGGTGTGGCCTAACAACCAACCAATCAATCAATCAATAAATAAAGTATAAAAAATTTCAGATGAAGAGAGATAACCCTAAGTTTTGATGAAGACTAGGATGCCAAGTAATGTAAAGCACCTATTTATTTATAAGTATTCTTCATTATTTTTTATTTTGGGGAGGGGTAGGTCGTAACAGGGAGCGCCCAAAGACTACTCCTGGTTCTGTGCTCAGAAATTGCTCTTGGCAGGCACGGGGGACCGATGGGATGCCTGGATTTGACCACCATCCGTCCTGGATGGGCTGCATGCAAGGCAAACGCTCTTCTGCTGTGCTGTCTCTGGCCCCTTTATAAGTATTCTTAGAGGAAAACTGAGATGTTCTCAAGCTAGAAGACGCAGTGTACAGAAAGGTAAATGCTTTGCAGCTCCCAGAGGAGAGAGATGTCTTCTTTGAGATGTTGATCAATAAAGTATTTTGGCATATCAGGCTAATGAGAAGGGCTGCATTAGTTATAAAGAAGGAGGAATTAACATGCATCACGTGAAATTCAAAAACTAATCAAAATATAAGCTACAGGGCACCATTAATCAACAACGTTTGGCAGATAAAATGAGTTACATTTTCAGCTATCAGGCTTCAAAATGATTGGAAATCATTTATTCTATTCTGTGTTAATGGGGGTAGGGTGGAAAGTCACACATATTCAGTGTGGCAGGAGAATTGTGTCTTCAACTGAGAAAAACAAGTTCCAATGAAAGCTTTCCAAAACAACTCACTGCCTTGCCCATTATTACCTTATTTTCACAGAATTCTGTGGAAATCATAGTAGCATTGCTACTCTCAGTGTCAAGAAAGGGTTCTCAGCTTCTTCCTTAGAACTGATTTTTTTTTAAAATTTCTGAACCCTACACTAAGCTTGGGGTAACAAAGGTGTAGTTTCAGTCTTTAGTCTCCACTTATTACCTCTGAAAGCAGGGATAATGAACCATCTGGGAAATAAGGCTTATCATACTCAGCTGAGCAGATTGCTTGAGCAGTAAATGAAATGATGCCCTGTGACATGAAATTGTCTCATGTCATGTGATTCAATAGCGATCAATCATCAGTGTGAGGAAGTGAAAGCAAGTTATTAGGCATTATGCTTTTATTTTTCATCTCCCATGGATATGCATTACCTATATGCATATCTATACCCATGTATGCATACCCATAAATGCATACCCAATTAACTATATACATACATTATATACATATGTGACTTTTTTTTTGGTTTCTGGGTCATACCTGGTGGCGCTCAGGGGTTACTTCTGGCTTTCTGCACAGAAATCACTCCTGGCTCAGGAGACCATATGGGATGCCAGGATTTGAACCACCATCCATCCTGGGTCAGCCACATGCAAGGCAAATGCCCTACCACTGTGCTTTCTCTCCAGCCCTATATCTGACAACTTCTTTCCTTGATCCTGTTAGGAGTTGAATGTGTCTTCCCAAATGTTTATTGAAGCTCTAATCTCTGATATAATCGGGTTTACAGATGCAGCCTATAAGAAGCAATAAAGGTTAAATGAGATTGGGAAGGTAGGGCCATCATAATAAAATTAGTGTCATAAAAGAAAAGAAAAGCAGAACTTTCACTCTCTTTGCTTTTGCTTTCTCATCTGTACACAATGAAATGCCTCAAGGAAAAATCCTTAAGTCATTGTAGACCTTCCCCAAGAACCATATTCACTGACATGTTCCTAAATTTCTCAGTCTCAAGAACTGTGACCCGGGGGCCAGAGCAATAGTATAGCAATAGGGCTTTTTTTGCCTTGCACACAGTTGACCTAGGAAAGACCTGGGTTTGATTCTTGACGACCCATATGGTCCCCTGAGCCAGGAATGATTTCTGAGCTCATAGCTAGGAGGAACACCTGAGCACTGGGTGTGGTTCAATAACGAAAAGGGGAAAAAAAACCCAAAACCAAGAATAATAACACAACAACAACAAAAAAGAACTGTGACCAATAAATATCTGATTATTTAAGCCAATCTGTTTATAATCTTGTGCAACATGAAATAAGACAATTTATTACCTAGATTCAGGCTCATTTTTTTTTTTCCATCTTGGGGGTAGATACCCAGAGTGTGTTTGCTGGATCATATGGCAGCTTAATTCTGAGTTTACTAAGCACCCTCCTTACTTATAGGGTTTGGATCAGGCAGCATTCCCATTAACAGTAGATGAGAGTTCCTTTTTACCACAGCCCCGCCAACAGAGATTGGTCCCATATTTTTGATGTGTGTCATCCTCACTGGTGTTAGACAACTCATTGTTGTCTTGATTTGAATTTCTCTAATGATGAGTGATGGTGAACACATTTTCATGTGTCTTTGGCCATCTGTGAGTCTTCCTTGGAAAAGTGTCTAACATTTCTTCTCCTCATTTTACTATGCCTTCATTAGGTTTTGTGTGGGTTTTGTGTCTTTATTAGGTTTTTGTGCCTGAGTGCTTTGTATAACCTAGATAACAATCTTTTATCAGATGTGTTGAATGTGAAAAAGTTTTCCCAATCTGTTAGCTGGTTTTTAGTTTTGGCCAGTGTTTCTTTTGCCATACAGAAACTCTTTAGTTTTACATAGTCCCATTTATTTAAGTTTGATGCCATTACTCTTGCAATTGGCATTCCATCATCAAAGACTTTTTTGAGGTATAAGTTTTGTAGTGTTCTGACTATTTTTTCCTCAATGAACTTCATAGATTTAGGTATGATTTCCAGGTCTTAAATCCATTTTGAGTTGATATTTGCATAGGATGTGAGGTACGGATCAATCTTTAGTTTCTTACAGGTGGTTATCCAGTTATTCCAACACCATTTGTTCAAGAGATTGTCTTTGCTCCATTTCAGGTTCTTGGATCCTTTGTCAAATATAAGCTGACTGTACATTTGGGGGGTATATCTCTGGATATTCTGTTCTAACCCACTGGCCTGAAACTCTGTCTTTGTTCCCATACCATGCTGTTTTGATGAGTACGGCTTTATAATAAAGCTTCAGGTTAGGTAGAAAAAATGCCACCCAGTTTCTTGTTTTTTTTTTGTATGGATTTAGCTAACCTAGGTCTTTTGTGATTCCAGATGAACTATACTGATTGTTCTAGTTCCTTAAAAAATGATGTCTGAATTTGTGTTGAACCTATATAGCAATTTAGGTAAGATAGTCATTTTGATTATGTTGATTCTTCCTACCCATGAGCAGGGGCTGTTTTTCTATTTCCTTAGGTCTTCTGCAATTTCTTTCTGAAGTGTTTTGAAGTTTTCATGGTGTAGGTCTTTTACTTCTCTTGTCAAGTTGATTCCCAGGTACTTGATATTTTTAGTTACTATTTTAAATGGGATTGACTCCTTAATGTCTTTTTCCTCTTCTTCATTATTTATATAGAAGAATGCTATTGTCTTTTGTGTATTACTTTTGTAGCCAGCCACTTTGCTGTATTGGCTTATTGATTCAGAAGTTTTACTGTGGACTCTTTAGGGTTTTCTTCCTTTTTTGTCTTTAAATTATCTTTATTTAAACACCGTTATTACAAATATGATTGTAGTTGCATGATTACAGTCATGTAGAGAATACCCTTGCTCACCAGTGCAAGATTCCCACTACCAATTTATTTTGATATAGGCTTTCTATTTCCCTCATTCATTCACATTGTTATGATAATTTTCAATGTAGTTATTTCTCTAACTGCACTCATCACGCTATGCTTCATGTCATGAGCTGCACCTACATGGGTAGATGGGGGGAAATAAGGGTTGGGACTGAAACAGTAAAAGATTAGAAATGAGCTTTGTAGGGCAGTATCAAGGTCACAATACAAGATGGATATTATGCATATATAAACTATATGCATACAATACTATCAATAGGAGACCAAGGAGAAAAAATTTCCAGTGACTGTCCCAACATAAACCAGTGCTAGAACAGCCAGCCCTCCTCCCAAAGCATATTCCCATTAGTGTAGGGAGAGGTAGGGGGAAAACCTGATGACCCCTATAGAGTCCACCTGGACCTGCGCCAAAGGAAGGCCTTTCCAGGGGAGAAAGAGGGGAACATCTAAGGGCCTGGCAAGCATCCAAGCACTCCCCAGGCTAGGGAAAAGGCCTCCGGCATGGGGACTCCCCAAACCCCATACCTGGCAAGAGCTGGCCTCTAGAATCAAAGGGGAAACTGGAAGCCATATATCTGCCCGCCCCCCTCCCCATGCACCTCCGCCCTGGAGTACGGAGGAAGGGGAGAAGCCTGAGGACCCCTAAGAGTCCACTTGAACCCACTTCTGGCCATCTGAGCTGGCTCCCAGGGAAGGCCTGGAGTCAGGGGAAAAATACAGGGACGACTGGGGGCCTGGCAAGTCTCCCAGCACTCCCTAGCTAGGAAGAAGACCTCCAGCCTGGGGACTCCCCAAACCCCATACCTGGCAAGAGCTGGTCTCCAGAATCAAAGAGGAAACCGGAAGCCAGATATCTGCCCAGCCTCCTCCCCATGCACCTCTTTCCTGGAGTACGGAGTGAGGGGGGAAGACTGAGAACCCCTAAGAGTCCACCTGAACCCACTTCTGGCCATCTGGGCTGGCACCCAGGGAAGGCCTGGAGTCAGGGCAGAAAGAGGGGGACGGCTGGGGGCCTGCCAAGCCTCCCAGCACTCCCCAGGCTAGGGAGAAGTTCTCCGGCATGGCCCCCCCAAACCCCATATTTAGCAAGAGCTTGCCTCCAGAATCAAAGGGGATACTGGAAGCCCGATATCTGCCTACCCTCCTCCCCATGCACCTCCCCCCTGGAGTACGGAAGGAGTGGGGAAGCCTGAGGACCCCTAAGACTCCACCTGAACCCACTTCTGGCCATCTGAGCCAGCACCAGGAAGGGCCTGGAGTCCAGGGCAGAAAAATGGGGATGGCTGTGGGTCCTGTCAAGCCTCCTAGCACTCCCTAGGCTAGGGAGAAAGCCTCCGGCATGGGGACTCCTCAAACCCCATGCCTGGCAAGAGTTGCATAAGCTCAGTTTTTCAGACCTGTTATTTCAGTGTGAAAATTTCTAATTTCAGTCGCCAAATCCTCTTGATGCTTAATTGTGCTTTAGTCAAGTCTATTGATGCTTTTTTTGAGCTCCCTGAACATCTTCCGTAATTCTACTCTGTTGCAAGTCAGCCCCTGAAGAGGTTGACTGATGGAGGGATGGAGGATGAGGTCTTTCCCCTCCAGCTCGGAGCACGCATCTGCCACCCTGTCCAGCCAATGGTTCTGAGGTGAAATGGCAGATAACCAGCTCGCAGACAGTCAGGCTTATAGAAATATTAGCTTTATTCGGTGGACAAGACTGAAGTCCAAAGTCTCAGCCTTAGTTCCAGCAAAAAGCCTCTCGCCTTCCACAGACCCTTGTATTTATCCCCAGAATCAGGTACCACCCAATGATTGGATCAGATACCACCCAATGGTGGAAGCAGAATCAGGTACCACCCTAGGGTGGGGCAGAATACCAGGTCATACCCTAGAGTAGGGCACAATCACCGATAGGGTAGGGTCAGTAACATAATAATCCCATAAAATATTTACATACACAACACTACTCTAAACCTCTTATTTGAGAGGATACCTAGCTGTTTTCTACTTTTTAGATCATCAGTGCAGCCATCTTGATTTCTTTAAACATGGGGGTGTACTGCAAAATTTCTCCATTGGTAAGGCTGTAGATTGCTTCTTACAATGTGGAGAAATGGAATTCAGGGGTTGAATTCGGATGTGGGTCCTGGAGAGATTATGGTCCTTGGTGTCTCTAGGCTGGCTCAGCAGAAAAAAGGCAGAGAGCATGGCTGCCATCCTTTTTAAGTCTCTGGGTGCCCAATCACATGGCAGGAATAGGCCCCACATTCGTTGGGTGGGGACATCTTACCAGGTGTGGATCCTGGAGAGATTATGGTTCTTGGAGCTCATTTATTCTTATTCAGAGCTTTGGTGCTGTGATGGATCTTTGTTTTCATGTTTCTAGAAAATATAATACTTTTGTGATTTTGCCTATGTTCTAGAATGTTGCTTAAACATTGTGCTAAACTTTATCAAGAAAGAAGAGAATCAGTGAAAATGTTAGAGTAAAATAATGAATCTGAACAAATGCCATCAACATCCAAGCTTACCTTTTTTCCTTTTGTGTTTGTGTGTGTGTGTGCATATGTATGCATGCTAGATAGGCCTACTTTCCCAAGATTTCTACAACAATATTTACCTTTCACATGTAAATGTCAGATTTAACAGCTGTGCTTTACCATGGAAGAGGTAAAATATAATGTTTATCTTCTTTTTGGACCACAGAGGGTTTGGGGTTTTGGGGCCTCACACAGTGGCGCTCAGGGGTTAGTCCTGGCTCTGTGCTAGAAACTGATCTTGGCAAGTTTTTGGGACCATATGGAATGCCAGGGATTTGAACTTGAGTAGGTTTGGATCATCTCCCTGCAAGGTAAATGTACTACCCAATGTGCAATCTCTCTGGTCCCCAATATCCCTCTTATTGATTCTGAGTTTAAACTAGTAAAATACAAGGGAAAAAGGCTGCAAGGTAATTCTGAGTCCAGTTTAGAACAAAATAAAGAAATCAATGTAGAACTTCTTTATTTCTTGGAGCAGTCTTGGCAAATTTTCTATTCTTTGGTATCTGTCTACTTTAAGTCATGAGTAAAAAGCTAACATTCAAGTTTTCTGGTCATTTGCTGCATATGAGTTTCCAGTGAAACCTTGAAAGTAATCCTTCCTAGACTTGTAAGATTTTAAGCCCAGTTGAGATTTTTGATGATTTTGAAGAGTAACTGCACAAGCCACCACAAGTGAGACATGCCCATTTGAATATTTCCTAAATTTCCAACCCATAGAATTATGCAAATAGCAAAATGGTTACTTTAAGCAGTTCCTTTTGGGTTAATTGGCTGTGCAGAATGGTAGCCAAATCTATTTCCCTAAGTCTTAAACATACATTTACATAAGATGTATATTTCTCAGATTATAAACAAACTACTAAACAAAATTAAAACAAAATCATCATATCACTTTTATCAAGGAATAAAAGAACCTAAAGATTTGGAAATCATTCATATCTATTCACTTTTTCAGGTACTAATTTTACTATTAGGTTCTGGTTGTCCAGAGGTAAATTCCAAAGCAGACACTGATTTCAGATAGATTGTGGCTTACTGAAGGCAGATAAGAAGGGAAATCGAACATGGGAATAATGTTCTATTTTTTATTCAATCAGGAACTTACATTACATCAAAAATCTTAACATTGTGTTGAGAAGTTGAAAGAGTGTTCTTGATGTAGAAGAATAGAATAAGTGCTTTATATGTATGAGAAACTATAATTGAGACAGTGTTCTGGAGCACAAAACCCTGAAACATATTTGGAAGAAGTTTTTAGAAAGTAATTTTCTTTTAATAGAGTGTCAGAAGGAAAGGCTAGAGAGGAAAACACGAATTATCTTATTAAGAAGATAGTGCTTCCTGTAAGTTAAATTGTAAAATATTGTACAAGGTGTCAGGGAGAGATATAAAAGTTCCATAAAAAAAAGAACTACTCCTGTTCTTTCTGATTTGATGATAGCACAATTGTACATATAAAAACTTCTGAATAAAAGCAAGCCCATATAGCACAGTATATTCTTAATATCTTCAAAAGTCTAGGTTGGAGGATTTTGTGTAGTTTAATACCATTAACTATTCATATTATGAAATGAATATGAATAATTACTTGGGGATTCTTTTGGGCCATAATGGAGGTACTCAGGGCTTACTTCTGGCTCCATGCTCAAGGATCAAGTCCTCAGGGGTTCCCAGTAGGATGCTGGGGATCAATCCCAGGTTAGCTGCATGCAAGACAAATACCTTACCCACAGTACTATCATTCTGATTTAGAAATGAATTTGTAAAACCCCTCCTTCTTATAATTCCATTTCCTTTCCCTGCTTTTATGGTGCTATAAGTCTAATCAAATTTTTGATTAGTCTTTGTCCTCTCATGGAAGCTTGCCAATATTGGGGATGAGGCCTGCTCATTAATGCATAGTAAAATCCCTGCACTAATTGTTTCTAATTATAAATTGAGAAACAGATTGTGAGAAATTGGTTAGCTGCAAGGATGCAGCTATTCCCACTCCAGGGACAGTTTTACTTCTCACAGTAAACTAATGAATAGGTAATCAGATTTTAAGCAACTTTTTGAGAACTTATTTATTGTGGATTTGCTATCTAGAGCTGTCTTTCTCTAAAGAATTGAAAATAAAACAAAATTTTTATGACATAAAATTTTAGCAATTGCCACCAAATTCCTTTTGATAGTAGTCCATCAGTTTTCCCCATGGAAAGGTCTAAATCAGTCTTGGGAGTTGGGATTTAGTTATTTCCTATAAATATTATTAGGCATTTTGGCAAGGTTTATTTCATCAAGAAACAGCAAATTTGGACTGAAGGCCCTAACTCTATAGAAATGGGAGAACTGATAGTGAGCATAAAAATTGACCCAAGGAAATTTGGAACATAAACTCAATGGCAAGAAGACTAACTTAACTTACTTTTATTTAGTTACCAAAATCTTAAAGATTAGGACAAGTTTCTTATTGTGTCCTTATAATTTATGTTGGTAGATAAGATGAAGTATATATATGGAGACCATCCAGGAAAAAAATTATTGTTTATTTTGAGCACAGTGTGCAAAGCAGCTCTCACCCTTTATTTCTTCCTCTTTTCCTGTAAAAACTCCTTCTTGTAAAGGTGGAGACAAGGTGGTGTCTTTGAGGACACAAGTCCACCATCTTCTAGTATGCAGGCATGTTTTCAATAAAGCACTTAAAAAAAACAAGATAGAGAACTGAAGAGACATGGAGAGACATTTCAGTGAATAGTAGGGTGCTTACCTTGCCTGTGGATGATCTTGGTTTTATCCTTGGTTCTACATTATGTACCTTAAGCACCGAATCAGGAGTAAGCCCTGAACACAGCTGAGTATGGCTAAACATTTTAATAAAGAAGAAGAAAAGATATTAATCCTCTCATACCAGGAAATATAAAACCTACCATATAAACTCATTTGATCTTAATTACTTTCTATAGGTTCTATCTCTGATGACACTACACAGAGTGTTAGAAGTTTAACATGAAAATATGAACTAGATATTCAATCCATAACCTTCTGCATGGGCTCACCCAAATTCATGAACTGATCTTATGAAAAAATGCATGCATTATAATCCTAGCAGTTATCAAAGTCTTAATGCATTCTAGTACAAACTGCTTTGGAGACATTGAGAGAAAGCTATTTGAGGACATATCAAAAGTTTGGCTGGACAAGAACTGAGGATGGATTCAATTTAGTTTAGATGCTGTGATAAGCTTTCATTTCCAACGATGGCCATAATAATGCCTTCCATTCTACACGTTCTTTATAAATATGGCCTTACCATTTCTCCAGGAAAAGGAGTGATCTGATACTCATCCTTTTAAAGCTGAGTTGACTTTATGAGTCAGATGTAACCAATAAAATGTGGTGGAATGATTCGACACATCCTCTAGACCAAACTAGAAAAAAATTGCTATTTGGTTCCTCAGCCATGCCCATTTTAGGGGAAGGCAGCTTTCTGGTTAAAATATGCCATCCTGAGACCATCAGCCTAGAGAGGTAATATACAAGCATTGTATTAATTTCCTCGGATTTTTTATGAACAAATATAACAAATTAAGTGACTTAAAAACAATTTATTCTCTCATATTCTGAAACAAAAAACCTAAAACCAAGAGGTCCAGATTTCTTTGGAGCTTGAGAAGGATCATAAATTCTCCCTTCCACTTCTGGCTTGTTTTTATAGATTGTTGGTCTTCTTGAATTTATGTTTTCTTTTTTAATAATTACTTTACTGAAGCACATGGTTGCAAAATTGTTCATGATTGAGTTTCTGTCATAAAATGTACAACATTTCTCCAGTGAGCATTTCCTGCCACCAATGTTCCCAGTTTTCCTCCCACCCCCCCACCCTTGCCTGTCTCTGGGGGTAGGCATTTTGCTTCACTCTCTCATTCATTTTTGATGCTTTGGTTTTATGTTTTAAAGTTTTTTTATTTTTTTTTTATTTTTTTGTTTTAAAGTTTTATAGCAAGTATTGTGCATACTTATCTTGACCTCTTTATCCACTCTTCTATTGGGTACCTAGATTGCTTCCAGATATTGGCCATTGTAAATAGTACTGTAATAAGCATACCTATGCTTGTATCTTTTCAAATTAGTGATTTTGTGTTTTTTAGTATAGGGAAAAAAGAGTGGAATTTACTCGTATGGAAATTTTATTTTCAACTATTTGGGCAGTCTTCATACCATTTTCTATAAAGGCTGTCTCACCAACAGTAGTGAGGTTACCTTTTCATAATATCTTCACCAACACATGATTTTTTTTCCTGACTTTATGACATGAGTCGGATTTCATTGTCATATTGACTTGTATTTTCTAATAATTGGTGACTATAAGCATATTTTTATATGTCTGTTAGCATCTGTATGTCATCTTTGGAAACATGTTTGCTCAGCTGTTCTTCAAAATTTGTGATAGGGTCATTTTGTTGTTGTTTTTGTTGTTGAATTTTGTGAATTATTAATATAGTTTAGAATTGAACCCTTTGTCAGATATACAAAGTGTGAATATTTTTTCCCTTTCTTTAATATTTGGGTCACACTCTATGATGCTCAGGGGATACTCCTGGCTCTGCACTGAGGATTTATCCTGGCAATGCTCAGGTGATCCTAAGGGCTGCTGGATATCTAAGCCGGAAACAAAAGTAAGACAAATGTCCTATCCACTGTACTATCACTATAACTACCAGAATGTTAGTGATTTATCTCATTGGGCAGTATATCTGTTTCAGTAATACTATCTTTAATATACAGTAGCTTTTAGCTTGCTGCAATTCTATTTGTTTATTTTGCCTTGTTTTCCTTGTCAATGGAGCCAAAACAGTGAAGAAACCACTGAAATCAATACCATGAATGTTTTGGATATGCTTTCATTAATGTATTTTAAGGAATTCATGTTTAATATCTAAAGTTCAGTTTGGATTAACTTCCATGTATGGTGCGAATTAATGGTTCAGATTCATTCTTTGCCTACATCTAACCAGTTTTTCCAGCGTTGTTTGTTGAAAAAATTATTTAATAATCCCATTAGTTTTTCTATTGCTTCATTTTCAAAAATGTTAGACAATTGAGTCAATCGTAAATTTTGCATGTCTACAGTTAAAAGATTGAAAATATTGTATTTATTTTGTATTAATTGAACACTAAGGTTATAGAATCAATTTTTTTCCTTGCAAAGTCAAAAAGTTGAGATAATTGCATGACTAAGTCTTAATTAATTCAAGGACCTCATTTTGTATCTGCTATCTCTAGAGAAAGTACCAAGAGGAATCTTTTGTTTAGCTTCTTCAGAACTTATTTTTTCTTGTAGAGGAAGAGCTCATATCCATTGTTGCTCCAGGCTTACTCCTGGCTCTGGCATCAAAGATCACTACCAAAAGGTTCAGGAGACCATACAGGGTGCAAGTTATTGAATCCTAGTTCATGCAAGGCAAATGCCCTACTCATAGTACTATTGCTTCAAACCCTCTTCAGAATTTCTAAATACTTTAGATGACTAAAATGAAAGGAAAAGTAAAAGCATAGGCCTACTTATATATGCTTTTCCATATGAATATTCAATGGTTCCTAGGTTATGAAAATTATAAGAAAGATAGCAGCATATGAATTAGTTTTGTTTTGTTTTGGGTTCATACCCAGTGATACACAGAGCTGACTTCTGACTTTGCACTTAGAAACCATTCTTGGAAGGTTCAGAGAACATATTTTGTTTGCCAGGGATCAAACTCAGGCAAGCTGCAGACAAGGCAAATCCCCTTTCTACTGTTCTAACACTATATATTGATTTCTATGATAATAATAAAAGAGCTAAAATTCATTGAGCTAAGTATGAGTCTTAGTATAGGTTATATGAATTGAATTTTCAAAGTGAAAACTCTACTATGTAAAGTAAGTGTTATTATCAGGTCGCCTTTGTAATTGAGTACACTAAAGAATGGAAATGTATAAAGAGCAAAGAACAAAGTAGTTAAATACAATTATGAAGTTGTTTAAGTTACATGTGCTGTAAGTAATGAAATTAGGTTCACATTCAAGTGACATAGCTAAAAATTTTAAATTAACCAAAACACTAGTGTTTCTCAAACTGTGCTTAGATACCTTGTGGCACAGCAGTAATTTTATAAAATTAGATTGGGATATTTTAATTTCAAAAGTGTTTGTTTTTTTTTTCATTTGAACCATTAGTTCTTTTTTCCTAAAAATGTGATAAGAATTCATAGCTTTCATCGAAGCTATATAGAAACTTTAGAAAAGAGCTAATATATTCTTTATGACTTTGAATCCACTGTGGCAGTCCACTTTGTGCAATAAGCATTGTTAAACACATTTATTATTAGCACAAAAGCATTCTTAATATTTGCTCATCACACATTTAAGGCTTATATTGGATGCTTCGTATTGATTAATTATCTTCTTGGTAGAGTTTTTTTTCTTTGGGGTATGGAAAATTACAAGACAAAGCTTTCTTTTTCAATTTACCTCACTTGTTGACTTTTATTTACTTTTAAGTAAAATTATTAGCCAGACAGGGCAATGAGAAGCAAATTTAAATCTTTTAAGAGAAAATAAATCACTATGCTTGATACACTTTAAACAAATGGATTCCCCATATCCTCATCAACTTAGTGGATTTGTCAAAAATCAATAAGTATGAATTTTTTATTTAGTCTATTTTTTAGAGAAGTAAGCTGACTTTTTAATTTAAAGAAAAGGCATCATCACATAGTTGACATAGTTGATCATAACACAGTTGTTTCGTATAAGTGAAAACAAAGCTATTGGAAAAAATATAAAGAAAAATAAACTGGAAGTGAAGGAGAAGAAAGAAAAAAAGAAAGAAATAGTAGAATGGCATAGCAAACACGTTTGTGATAATTATTGAAAATCTCCAATGAAATCATTAATATGAAAGCGCTTCTGCTTTAGTAAGTTCTTGTTAGCTGTCCATTCTATCATATTAGGGTGTTCTGTTTAAGGATAACAGCATCAAACAAATGAAGTTGTCCAGAGATTCAAAGCACTATTACTGATACTATGGCTTCTAGGGGCATGTACTTAGTTCGCAGGTTTCCTGGAAGAAGGAAGATCAGGGAGAGGGTGTTTGCACTCTCTCCTAAAAGCTCTAGTTACATCAGCCCCAAACCAGTGTACCTGAAGTTTGGTCAGATTGGTGTCCCTGAAGGGAATCATAGAGAAGTAATGAAGCAGGGTCATTAGGAAAATGGTGGTTTTGGATGATGGAGGTAGCAGGCATAGTTTTGGTAAAGTGGGCACTGGGCCAACCTTATCCTCCTGAGATGGTCAACTTTCTGCTGCATGGGCCAGAATTTATTTGTCAAAAATCATTAAGTTTTTTTTCTTCACTTCCCACTAAATAATTATAGGTTTGTGTCTCTTTACTTTATTGGAGTGGCTGATTATTGATAAAAGATAGTTATGGACTAATCTTTTGTGTTTAAAGTCTTTAAATTTGTGTGTTAAAGTCTTCATCACAAATACAATAACTAGAGAAAATAATTTTAGGAGGTAATTTGGATTATTTAATACAGCATAGATTTTTTATGATAAAATTAATGACTTCACACAAAGAGTTAGCAGAAGGTTCTTTTTCTGTCATATGAGAACAGATAATGTTCAATTTCAAGTCAGTATCAGAATTTAGCTCTTACCAGAATTTAATCATGCTGACTCACTGATTTTAGACCCCAGGCTTCTAGAATTATAAAAAATAATTTAATTTTCCATGTTTCAAGTCACAGTCTTTTTTATTAAAATAAAAAAATGACTTACAATACTATTATGAATAGTGGTTTATTATAGACATAATACTAATACCATGTATTATTCTTGGAAGTCTTGATGATTAATAAATACAGACACTCATATTTATGAGTATTATGTTGATGACCAAACTCTTGTCAACTAATTTCTTGTAACTTAGTCTGACAATCTATGGGACTGATATATCAAATATTTTAAAAAATGAGTTAAAATGATCAGCTAAGTATCAAGCACTTTTTGTTGAAATAAATAAATATGTCATCTAGCCTTTGTTTTCTCACTGGAATGGAGAGAATTAATTGGTGTCTTTAGAAAGAATTCACAAAAGATAGGCAGAAGAGCAGCTTAGGAATCTTTTGTTTGGAGAATGAGCTACCTTTGCTGGCAGAGGACATGAATGACTCAGACATGAGTGAGACCATATTGGATATGTTTCTGCATATTAAATATGAAGACCTTGTTTCAAATGTTAGAACTTGTTTGAATAGTGTTAATGAACCATTAACAAGTATAATCAGATTTATTCTAAAAAAACTAAATGTTCTAGTATAATCATTGTTTCATTGCATCATATGCTGAAATTAATATAAATTTAAGAAATACTTTCTGAATGAAGTTGACATTTTTTCCTTATTTCAAATTTTGGGGATATTACCTTGATTAAAGTTGCTTTCATGAATATTGACAGAGAATAAAACGAAAGTCTTAGCATGTCAATAGTCCTGTAATTTTGGTACAAAGTGAAAAAAATTTCCATTTTATTTCAAATTCCACCATACTTTTGAATAAAGAAAATAATTAGTGTGAAGCCTCATTTATTTATTTTTGAGTAAAGAAAAAATTTAGTGTGAAGCCTCATTTACTTATTTTTGACATTGGGAACTAATATTCTAGTTGATTAAAGAGCTCATAAAGGTCAATTACAATAAAATGTAATAATAATTCAATTAAAAATGGAAAGAAGAGATAAATACTTCCATAAAGATGGCAGGTAGTTGGCTAGTAGGCCTTTAAATAACTTTACTTATTTTGAAAGGAAATGCAAATTAAAATTACAATGACAGCATCACATACCAATAAGAAAGTCATACATGAAAAATACTAGAAACAACCAATGTTATTGGGGATGTGCTGAAAAAAACCTTCTTACACTGTTGAAAATGTTGTCTGGTTTAGTTTCTATGAAAAAAGTATGGGACATGTCAAAAATTTAAGAGTAGAACTCCCATCTGATACAATGATTCTCTTCTTGGTCTCTACTTCCAAAGCACAGATGGGTACACTATGTACCTTATAATTATAATAACTAGGATATGGAAACAAGACAAATTTTTATGACAAATGTATCAAGTATGGGATATATGTACACAATGCAACTAAACAGCTATAAGAGAAAATATAGTTTTCTGAAATTAAGATCAATCTAGAGGGTATCATGCTAAGTGAAATATATAAAGGATAAAAATATATGAGGGATAAGAATACCTATACATGAATGTATATGGAATATATTATGCTCAGTGAAATAAGTCAGAGGGAGAAAGACACAGAATAGTTTCACTCATCTATAAGCTTTAAGAAAAAGTAAATCATTACTGTTTATAATCAGACAATAGTTTGAAGGGCTGGTAGGACTGGTCCACAATATGAAGCTCACCACAAAGAGTGGTGAATGCTGTTAGAGAAATAACTACACTAACAACTAGCATGACAAAGTTAATAAATGAGAGAAGTAGAATGCATGTCTCAAATACAAGCAGGGTTGAAAGAGGAGGAAGATCGGGGGCATCGGTGATGGGAATGTTGCACTGGTGAAGGGAGGTGTTCTGTTTATGACTGAAACCCAACTACAATCATACTTATAATTACGGAGCTTAAATGAAGATTTCATAATAAAAAATAGAGATAAGAATAAATACCAGATGATCTTTCTCATCTATAGTGCTGTAGAGAACTAAAATGAAGGAATAGACTGTACTCAATAGTAAACCCTTGACCTTAAATTCCAGATATATGATTACTAAGTAGTGTGATGAGATGTGGGATAAAGACATGGACTAGAAACAATATTGAGGAGAGTAATAGAGGGTCTTATCCACTTCAGTGGCAATCAAGATGAAATAATGTTGTAAAGCAAAATCATAAAATGTAGCACTATTATAATCATATTGCAGTGCCTAGAATAAAAAGCCAAATGTAAATCTCAAATATTTATATCATTTCTTGTGTATGTTGTATTATGCTAACCTATTAGAGCAGATTTGATTTCTTCCTCACTTGAACTTTCCTCAGGACATTCCTATGAGCAATATTTTAATTGGAATATAGAGGCCACTATACATATAAAATATTGATGAACTAATTTCATATTTCAATGGATATTTCTTATTCTGATGCTCATCCATATTCTGTTTTTATATTTAATAATTTAAGACAACCTTTTTATGATGAGTCTTAAAATCTGTTTCATCTAAAAGGGGGAATGTGGGAAGGATGTAACAAGTTTATTTTTTTACATGCTCACTGGTGTTCAATGTGAGATGTTGATTTTCTAGGTCATGGATGTGATCTAAGCTTACTTATTTTTTAAAGAAAATTTATCTATTATCTGCAACAACTATAAAATGAGAGCATTAACTATTCTCTTTTGTGTTTATGAGTATCAAGTCAACATATTGCTATCATAGAATGTTTGCTATGTAAAACAAAATGAACTTATCAAAAAGGTATTATTACTCTAAATGGAGCTTGGAATAAATAATGATTATTGGTAATAAAAAATACTGAAGTTGTGTTCAATAAGGCAAATCTCTTAGCCTGAGTTTCTCTTAGTCTGAGGTTCTTTGCATTTGAACTAATTTGATGAACAATTTCCAAACATAATTTAATTCTAATTTTTCTTCCTCATTATATCATTTTGGATATTTTTAGCCATGTCTATATTTTGATCAGCAGAATTCTGCTAACCATAACTACAATTACTCAACTGTGATGAAAATATGCCATCTCCTATCTAGTCAAAGATTATATTTTTTTATTTTGCTCACTTGAACCTAAAATTATCTTTTCTCTGAGGTAACACTTCTGTATAGTTGTTGGTTGGATATATAATATCTCAAGAAAATTTCTCACTATTGCTGAAATAATGCTATAAAATGTATATTCTATTGATCCAAAGATTATTTTTCCTTTATATTAGAAATAAAATCAATTGAAGAGATAAAATTTATGCTGCAATTTTTTGATGACTGGAAATCAGATAATTAATTCTTTGTACTCATAGTTTTAATTAAACAGTATTACTTACACAGTATTACTGAAGAAACTAATAAAACTTAGTCTAGAAGGAAAGCTAAATCTTCTGCCTAATTTAATTATCAAAATCAAAGTCATGAATAGTAGTTACTATGAAATCACATAGGAAGGTTCCTTAAATTAGTCTAGAGAAGTGAAAACTTCTGATAGAAGTGACAGTTGGGGTTCCTATTAAAAGATAAGGTAGGGCCGGAGCGGTGGTGCAAGTGGGAGGGAGTTTGCTTTGCATGTGCTATCCTTAAGGACAGATCGTGGTTCAATCCCCCAGTGTCTCATATGGTTCTCCCAAGCCACGAGCGATTTCTGAGCTTATAACTAGGAATAACCCCTGAGCGTCACCGGGTGTGGCCCAAAAACCAATCAAACAAACAAAAAATAGGGTAGCATTTCATTGATAATGGGTTGGAGTGCATATTACAGACATTAGCAATGCCATGAAGCTTCGAAGTCATTGATATTTTTTGAGAATTAAAAATATTTGGTTTTCTTGAACATCAAATATGAGTGGGAAACAATTTGTGTTGCCTCTGGATTCAATAATGTACAGAGGAGGTACATTTAAAAATAGAGCCCAGCCTAGTTTGTTTTTTACTTAATACATCTGATTCTTCAATGTCTGATAAATTGAGAAGATAAGCAAGCTAGATAATCTAGTTATATTCCTAGAGTTCATCCTTCTAAAGGATGCCTGTGGGGTCTGGAGTGATAGCACAGCAGCAGGGCTTTGCTGTGCACTTGGCTGACCCAGGACGGACCTGGATTCAATCCCCGACATCCCATCTGGTCCCCCAGATATTGCCAGAAGCGATTTCCAAGCACAGAGCCAGGAGTAACCCCTGAGTACTGCCAGGTGTGGCCCAACCCCCCCCCCAATAAATAAAATTGCTGTCTTTAAAAAAAAAAGGATACCTGTTGTAAACACCTGTAGACCAATGATATTGTATTTTATATTTCTGTCTCTTTGGTGACTTTCCCTAAGCTAATATATCCTACAAAACTATCTATGAAATTAAAAAAAATATTGTTTGGACCATATCTAGCAACACTCGGGCACTACTCCTGGTTGTTAACTCAGAAATTACTCCTTATGGGCTTGGGGGACTGTATGAGATGCCAGAAATTGAACCCAGATTGGCTGCATGTAAGACAAATGCCCTACCTTCTGTGCTCTGATTCCATTCCCATACTTTATGTTTTTGATGAACTAATTGACAGGATGAAGAGAAATAAAACTCACTGATATTTCATCTGAACTTAAATATAGAACTGTAATGAATGTCCACATGTCATAAAAAGAACGAAATAAAGGGAAATATCACTTGAATATATGACATTACACTGTGCTTTCTTAAAAATATTTTTATACACTAAAATGCATAGAGGACAGAACAGGCATAAAAAATAGACCTAAGAATAGACAAATAAAATTAACTTCCATCTACAAAAGTTACTTTCCAATGATTTATTTATATTAGGCAAACATATATTAAGTTTAACTTAAGCATCGGATCCTTCATTATATAAGAATCATCAAAACAGGAAGTTCCACTAGTATGACTCTAACATAGATGGATATAATTAATTACCCGGATTTCAAAAGGGGTCCCAGAGGTTCCAATAATTGCTCCAAGTTCTTTTCAAACAACTATGTTGTTTGCATAAATAGCTGTTCACTCAAATTCTCTTTCCACACAACATTCCATTAATTTTGTTCCAGCTCTTATTTGCTTACTTTTACCCCATTCTTAATTTCTGTAAAAGTATTTTGGAGACTATGTCTTATATGAGACATTTCAGAATGAGAAGATGATTAATAACACAAACCAACTATAATGATAATGCAGTGCCTATGTGTATCGATGTGGAAAAATGAAATCATTTTAAGTGTAATGGTCTTACCTGACTGCACTAGAAAATTAAAGTCAAACTCTTGATATTTGTAACTGGTTCGATTAGAGAGGGGTGAAGTATATTTGGTTATTCTAGAATGCTCTGTGGCTTTGAGATTGTGTCGCTGGTCCCCTGTGCTTGTTCAGACAAAGCATATTTTAGGATGCTGCAGGGACAAATTCAGTACTTCATTGAAGTATATATAGGCTCAGATCTGGGGGAAAAAAGAAATATATAAAAATATACAATATGTTCTCCAACCCCAAAAGTGCTAATTTGATTATAAATTCCTAACAAGTCTATAGATTCACTTAATGTTTTCAGCTTAAGAACAGATACAATAAAAATAAAAAGCCTTGATACTATATCAGCCATCTAGCTCTTCATTTTTTTTTCCTGTTCTTAAAGTGATTTCATCAAGATTCCTGATAGATTTTTTTCTGTATGTTTGTTTGTTTTGAACTATGATCAGAATTTACTTGTGATTCTGAGTTCAGGGCTCACTCCTGGCAGGGCTCAGGGAATCATATGGAGATTAAATCCTCAATCCTCATGCGAGGCAAATGTTCTACAGGCTGTACTACCTCTCCAACTCCTCTTAGTTTATTTTTATTTTGTACTCTTACCTTAATTTGTCTAAGTTTAAATAAACACTTTGGAATCTAGCAACTATTACATTTAAATTTATTGACTTTAGATTTAAGCTAGTGACTCTCCCATCAAATCAAATATTAGAAATCTTTATACAGCACTGGACTTCGTTAGAAATTTTATTAAGACTATTAAGAAGAAAGTTGCAGCATTATTGAAAAACAACATTTCAAGGTACATTGTCATCTATAGATGCTGGAGTTTGCACAGATACCTCAGAATTTCCTGGAGCTTTTTTGGCAAAGCTTTTGGTTATTACTTTTAATTGATCCTTCTGGTTTTTTTCTTCTTACTTTTTTTGGTTGTCTAAATTGAAAGTAGATTGAAGTTTAGTGAAATAGGTTAAATAAATCACCTACCTTTATTTATTCAGCTTCAGCAAAAGTTTATTATTATTATTATAATTATTAAAAGCAGTATGTTCCTTAGTTCTCGAGGAAATTGATACTCAAAACACTGCTACTCAAGGAATCTGATTATTTTATTTCTAACAACCAAATTCAGTCAATGACTGAAAAATAACACTAACTATAACACCAAAGAAAATTGGGAGGTCACTGAGAGGAAAATCAGGGAAATTTAATATATAGGTTCATTCTTTTTTTTTTTCAGTTGCATGATCTATTTCCCATGACACCCATCAATACGTGTACTGTATAATCTTTTGAGACTCCCACAGTGTTGAGACTCTTACCTTTGATAACTGAATGACCTACAGATTTTCAAGTCAGCTGAGACAGAGAGTGCATGAACCCACTGATGTAAAGTATCTGGGGCCTCATTTTTCCACTCCCCACCCATTTTCCTTGATTTGTTTATACCCTTGTGATTACTGTCATTTGATTGTCCAACGACTTCCCACTGATAACTATTCATGTTGCAACGATTATGAAGAGAACAGGAAAGTGAACACAATGTACTCCTTCTGTCTCCAATCACAACTATAATCTTGCGGCTGCCTTTGGAGACTGTCGGAATGGAATGATGCACTTTTCTCTTAGTAGCCGGGGGCTACTGTTTGGATGGGAAAATATGTTCGGATTTAACTGAGATTCACATTTCTTCTTCTAATATAAAGTAGGTTAGCAAATGGGTGGTTGATGAAAGTGGAAGAAAGATAAAAGGCATTCTACTTTCAATCTCTATTTTATATAGTTTGTTATAAGCTAAACACTAATTGTGTGTGTTTGTTTACTCAGCCCAGCAGTGGTAAGGACTTACTTCTGGCTCTCTTTTTATGGATAACTCCTGGCACTGATAAAGAGAGAGATCATATGTAGTGCTCAGGATAGAACTGGTGTTGGTGGAATGAAGAGCATTTGCCTTGTAAATACTGCAATATTTCTCTGACTACATAACACTAATTTTTTTTTTAGAAATCAGAAATAGTTAAGAATCATCCAATACTATATACTGATGATTTGGAACTTAATGAATCAATTGAAGTGAAAAAGGTAGCCCCTTATGTATATATGTATATATACAATTTTAAGGGGGGAAGGACTACTCTTAGTGATGTTCAGGGTTTATTCTTGGCTCTGTGTTCATCATATGTGACAGTGGAGATTCAATCAGGGTTAGTTGCGCTGCAGGCAAGTACTTTATCCCCTACAGTATCTCTTCAGTTCAAAAGTCTCTTGAAAATTAAAGCAAAATGTTCATAATCAACTCAAAGTTTGGTGAAGTATTCATATTGTTCACTATTTTTTTAATGGAAGATTTATTTCATAGCTGGAGAACTGTCTTTGTCTATGATTTTGATGTGACATTTCTGGGAAAGGTCCAGTAACATTATATTTTGATACCGTTCCTCATTTTTCCTCCTCAGTCTCAGTTAATTTGCCAATGTTTATATGGAGCTCAGTTGACAAGAAGCAATAAAGGATAGATGCCCTATGGCCTACAAGAAAATCTGACGTTGAATATATTCTGTGCCCTTTTGCTTTGAACTGACATAAAAGACTTTATTTAAGTGACTTTTTTACAATATTTAAAACAATTCTTTTGCTCATGATATGCTGGGCTCATTCATAGAAACATGGAAACTTCTCGGGAGTCTTGATTCAATTAAGTCTGATTGACATTAGGCTTCCAGAGTGAAAAACTGGTTGTCCTGTCTGTGATATTTCCTTCACATACTCTTTATGAAGTCAGTGTTTCCAAGAAATACCTAGTCTTATGATTTTCAGTCTGCCCTCTCATCTGGTTCTCATAGATCAATGTTACATAATGTACATGGGCAGTGACTATACCATTTATCCACAATGTCCAATCCATCTCTTAGGCATTTGCTCAAGAGTTATGCCTCAATTTAGAAACACCCAGGTCAGAATTATGGTATGTTTTTCATTCCCAAGTATATATATGTATATCCAGAGTAAGATAAAGAAATAAAGAGAAATACACGAACAGTCTTTAACTCTTTTTTAAGAGCAATTTTTAAAGATGTCTTCACAAAAATATTAAGCATTTCCATAAGGGCTTGTGGAATAGTTCGCAGTTTCTTTGAAAAAGAGGAGAGGACAGAGCAGTGGCCTGACTCTGGTGGTATATTTTTCTAAAGTTTTGTTAAGGTATTAAGTACTTTTCACTGTAGAGAATCCTGTAATTATAGAGCTAGGTATATGAGGTGTACCTCTTTCACCTTTGTAGGAATGTTATCATTTGTAATGTTCTCAATTGTACATTTGAGAAGTGTTTCCTATCCCTCTTTATTTATATGCAGTGGTTTAAATACAAGCACTATGTAGTGTGTGTGTGTGTGTGTGTGTGTGTGTGTGTGTGTGGTGATGGTGGTGGTGGTGTGTGTGTGTGAGAGAAAAAGATAGAGAGACACTTTGGGTCACATCACTGCTACTCAGACTTTACTCCTGGCTCTGTATATCATGATACTCTTGACATTGCTTATGGGATCATATATAGTGGCAAAGATTGAACCAGGACTGACTAAATGCAAGGCAAAATCCTTAACCCCTGCACTAACTCTCTAAAATCCCATTTTCACAGAAGGTCTCTTCTACAAGGATCCCTCATCCAGGAGTTACCAAGTAAGTGAGTGAAAATCCCAGGCCAATTCTCTTGTTAGCCAATTAGAAATGGCAGAGAGTTAAGGCAGTAAAATCTTTTGCATGTCTTTCTGTTGGCAGTATACAAGTGCCCCTTGAATTAAATTAAATTTATAGTACATTAAATTCCATGCAGATTTTGCACAAGAAAAAAATAACCATGTCAATTTCTTCTTCAAGGGGGATTTCTTGATTTTACTGAAAGTATAGCCCATTGTAAGCCTTTGGATCTCATGGGCAATCATATCCCTTGGACAGTTTAACAGAAAGTAACTAATGCTATTAAAAGCGCCACATTAAGCTTTCACAAGAGTTTTCTGCATGGGAATACTTAAGAATTCCTGAAGCAGTGTCAACAGGTTTGGGAAAATTGGGAAAGACATTTTCTATTATTTAATTTATTCTAAAGTGGTTCAAGAACTGGACTGCTTTATGGTCTTGAAACATCCCTCGGCCGCAGACACCAAACATAGTCACATGTTCCTTTCTCTCTGCTGCTACTTGTAAACCAAGCTCTGAATCATTTGTGGGAAGCTGAACTTTCCCTGGGAGTCTTCTAGCATATCATTTCTGTATATGCATAAATTAAAAGGATAATTAGATTTTGTTTTATTTCCTCTCATTTCCTTATTTCCCACATGACCTAAATTGCAACCATAAAAAATCCCATCCTGGTGAATCTGTTTACATTCTGGATCCCTTGAAGAAGACGCATTTTCCCTTTAAAGACTTTTCACATTTTTTTTCCATGCCCAGGAATAGCTCTCTGTGTGTATATGTGTATGTGTTTGTGTGTGTGTCTGTGTAGGGTGGCAATCTGCCTGCTCAATGCCATGGCTGCTGCTTTAGACAGCAGCATATGAGCATTCTGGGTCACCCTACAAGGACTGACTTTCTATTTTCTTTTCTCAAATCAGTCTTTGAACATATGTGGAATGCAAAATCAGTGCTTGACTTGTCCTCTGCCTCATTTACTAATTAGCTTCCTGATTCTTGTGCATCATTGGCTCACAGAAAACTCTTACGGATGCAAGTTCATATTTTAGGGAAAATACTAAACATTTTACAGCTCACTCTATCCCAAAACCTTTTTTTTTCTCCTTCATCCCCACAGAAGCTGTTCTATGAAACGTCTTAGATAGTAATAGGGGCATTTTTGTGGATGCAACCAACACTAATTAATAGCTATGTTTTGGAGGGAGTATTTACTTCGATGCGACTAAATGTTATTTTTTCTTAAAACCTGACCACTTATTCATTTCTATTTTTTGCTCTCAAGTCACTGAAACCTGTGAGAATTTTAACTGGCCATTTGTCTTTAAGTGTTACAATGTTGCCTATGTGCCTTTTATTTTTCTTATGAATTATTAGAATTTTGTCTCACTGAAAAAAACTAATAGCCAATGTATATTAACTAGCTCTCTATGTGGTAAACCTTCATTGTCTTAAAACATATTTTTGTCTTTTATGGACCTGGGGTGGGATAGACTCATCCATGCACTGCTCAGTTAACTGGACTGGCAATTTCAAGGGATGCTGAACTTCTGATGCCTTATACATCTGGGACTGGACTGGACCTCTAGGGTCTTCATGGCTATACCCAGATGTGCTCATAGAGTCATGTGATGCCAGGGCCAATCTGAGGGCCGGCTCATGCAAAACATGGGTCCCTGTATACTGAGCTATATCCCCAACCCTTTTTTTTTTTCCAAAAAAAAGTTTTTTTTTTCCAAAAAAAAGTTTTTTTTTATGAGAAGAAAGTGAAAGAGTGAGGAGAGAGAGAAAGAGAGAGAGAGAAATAGAGACCAAGTGTAGCACAAAGAGGTATTAGCAACTCCAGAGTGAGGTGTCAGCCTTTCTTCTTTCTATCCTCTACACAGAGACTCTAATAGGAGCTGCATCACTTTCCTCATTTCTTGCTAAGAAAATTGAAGAGTTAAGAAGTCTGGAACTTTTTTGGAGGCCATATTTTATGCAACTGTAGGTCCAGAATTGATAATAAGGAAATGTGATTGTGAGGCACTGTCCATTCTTCTGTCCAGCAGACATTTCATGGTTGACTTGTTGGCTGGGACTAGAGGAACCTGACTTCACATCTTGCTATTGCTCTTGATTTCTCAAGCCAGTATGTCTGTGTTTATCATCTTCCCCGATTGCTTCATAATATTCCATTGTATATATGTACCATAGTTTCTTTAGCCATTCATCTCTTGAAGGGCATCTTGGTTGTTTCCAGAGTCTGGCTATTGCAATGAATATAGGTGTGAGGAAGGGATTTTTTGTATTGCGTTTTTGAGTTCCTAGGGTTTATCCCTAGGAGTGGTATAGCTGGATCATATGGGAGCTCAATTTTCAATTTTTTGAGGAATCTCCATATTGTTTTTCATAAGGTCTGGACTAGATGGTATTCCCACCAGCAGTGAATGAGAGTTTCTTTCTTCTCACATCCCCACCAGCACTGATTGTTCTTGTTCTCTGTGATGTGTGCCAGTCTCTGTGGTATGAGACAGTACTTCATTGTTGTTTTGATTTGCATCTCCCTGATGATTAGTGATGTGGAGCATTTTTTCATGTGTCTTTTGGCAATTTATATTTCTTCTTTCAGAAATTGTTCATTTATTCTCCTCATTTTTTCTGGTGTTTGATGTTTTTTTCTTATTAAGTTCTGTCAGTACCTTGTATATCTTAGATTTTAGCCCTTCATTCGATGGGTATTGGGTGAATAGCTTCTGCAATTCTGAAAACAGAAATTTGATTTAGTGCTTTAAAATGGTATATATATATATGTTGGTCTATTTTAATAGAACATTCTTTTAGAGCAAATTTAAATAATATGTGATATTCTCAATTAAAACATGTAAAATAGGCAACATTTAAGTTTATGCATTCTTTATTGAATAGTTAATAATAACATCTATCAATTTATATTAAAATTATTTAACAATATGATGTTGAATTCTTTTCAAAGATAGTAGCAGTATTATTATATATTGTATTATAAATATTAATTTCACCAAGAGATGAATTTATAAAAACTAGAGGTAATATATTACTTTGATAATTTTATATTTCAGAAAAAAACATGTAAAATATATTCAATTGAACTAGGAATAAGATGGGAGATGGAGGCTGGTGTTGGAAGGAATTGGTTTTGGAGAATGGAAAGGGGTACTATAAATCTCTAGTAAATGAAATGACCTCTCAAAAGCCTTGTAAAAGGAAAAATAGGGCAGGCTTCCTACCAGCAAAACTGATTCAATATATTCTTCTAGGGGAAAGACAATGAATAAATAAATATCCATACCATGTATTTTTGCTTTGTATAAATAAGTTGAGGCTGGAGTTAGAAAAAATAAATTATTCATTCAGTTTAGGAAGTCACATAAAGATTCCTATGGAAAGCTTTCTTTATGTTAAGCACAAAATAAACAATGGGAAAGTTCACATTTAAGAATTCTGACTTCAGGTATCTTTTCTGGCTCTCTCAGTCCAATGATATTAAGATCTGTGTAAAAGAAAATGCTAGTGTTTATAATATCCAAGGTGAGAGGACCTGGAGTTTTACTTTTGTAAGTTGTTCCCAACTTGTGTTCTGTTTCATAAACTATTGAAAATGTTTAAAATTATCTATGTTGAGATTTTAGGCAATTTGAAAATTATGTATATTTTTAAAAGTCCATTTCTAGATATTGTTTCTTGAGGGGTGGCATTATTTTTAAAAAATGAATGATTTTAAGATCTTTTTTTTTTTTTTTGGTTTTTGGGCCACACCCCTTTGACGCTCAGGGATTATTCCTGGCTATGCGCTCAGAAATCGCCCCTGGCTTGGGGGGACCATATGGGACACCGGGGGATCGAACCGCGGTCCGTCCTACGCTAGCGCTTGCAAGGCAGACACCTTACCTTTAGCGCCACCTTCCTGGCCCCTGATTTCAAGATCTTTAACCTCATTTTTCAATTATGAATCCAGGGAGTCATTAGTGTATAAAAACAATGAGAAAAATGAGTGAGAGGGGCAGGGAGTCAACAGGCCGATTTAAAAGTTTATTAACAAATACAATGATTTGTTTTCTAGGAGTTGCCTTTATTTGATATTTGAAAACTTTTTTCCAGTGCAAGAGTGTATGCAAGAGTATTGAGATTTATTTCTGTATTAATCAAGCTTCTTTGGTTGAAATGTAACTAGCATATTTAACTAAATACAGAACGAGAAGACAACACATCCTAGATTGGGGGAAATATTTATCAAAACATAAACATTTTGTTAATTTTTTGACATTTCTGCCTGCAATTATTTTTAGTTGAGAAAAATCAAAATAACTAGTCAAATCATTCTTATGCTGTTCTACGGACGTTCCTTACAAATTTTTAGTTTATTTTATAATTCTATTGAAGCTGAAAACTTCATCAGATATGTGTTAGATTTTCTTCCTTTTGACTGATCTTTTTTGATTAATGTGTGAACCTACCTTTTTCAGGCTATCATTTCCAGATTTGCCTTTCTTAGAAGTTTGGGTTGCTGGTGCCCACTATGCGATGGAATGAATCTGAGATGAGTTTGTGAGATGAACTCATTACATCTGAGGATAATATTTTGAGCTTTTTCAGAATTGAAGATTAATGAAGGCTCTGAAATTGATGAATACATTTGCTATGTTGAGGCTTGTTATTGGATTTTCATCAAGTTATAAGCACTTATCTACATATCATTTATACATCTTGGCTATTTTCCCAACAAAAATGTGACGTTTTTGAACATAGGAGTGCAAATGTATTTTCTGAATCAATTTTTGAACCCCTGGGGTAGATGCCAAGAAATGGAATTGCTGAGTCATATGAGAGTTCAATTCCTAGTTTCTAGAGGGGTGCATACTGTTTTCCAACAAGTTTGTCAGTGGACAGTTTTACCAGTAGTGAATGAGAATCCCTATTTACCCATATTCGCAACATTGGTTGTTTTTCACAATTTTTGTCTTGTTTCCTTTCATTTTGGATCTTTGAGATGTATGCCAGTCTCAGTGGTATGAAAGAATATCTCATTATTGTTTTGATTTGGATTTCCCTAATGAAAAGTTATGCAGAGTGTCTTTTCATATACTTGTTGACCATCTGTATGTCTTCTTTGAGGAAGTTTCTGTTTATTTCTAGCCACTTGCCTGCATTTTGGTGGGATGGCTGTTTTACCCAAATGTCCAAGAATAGATGGCTTGGTGCCCAAGCAATACTACAGAAAGTGGTTGCTTTGCTTGAATGAGGCTGACCTGGGTTTGATCTCTGGCATCCCATATGTTTCCCTAAGCACCAGCATGAATAATTCTTAAGTGTAGAGCTAGAAGTAACCCCTAAACACTGCCTGGTGTGGCCCTCCAAACAAAAACAAACAGATCATAAAAGACCATATATGAGTATAAAGATCTATGAATATAAACTTTTTTTAAAAGTTTAATTTCAGGACAAAGAAGGTAATTAAAATAAATCTCATATATATGTATATATATATACCCGCCTACTTCACCATGAATATTAAAGTTTGTATCAACATTTTGTCAAACATTATTGAACAAAAGATTGCAGTTCAGATTTTGTACTGAATGTTTAATTGAACATCATTAGCATGTTGGCAAACATGTCAATTTAAAAATAGGTACGTCTAAATGCTTCTTAATGTGTTTTATTAAAGGGACTTTAAAATCTCTTATCCAAGGTTACAACTTTTGGAACAAAAATCCATAGATGTTACCAGATAAGTGATATGTTTGTAGACAGATAGACTAAATATTCACCAAATTAACTATTAAGTTATCATTTCCAGCTGCTATAGATTTTCTAGGTAGTGAAAGAGCAATATCATTTGTTTTTATCATCAACTACTTTGATTAATGCTCACTGACATAAACGAAATTCTACATACATCACACGAAGCAAAAATTTCGACACTAGTATTCTGTGTCTTCCTAAAAACCAGAAGGAAAGTAAAAATAGTGCCTTTTGAAAATAGCACACTAAACATAACAATGCTTTTGGGAGAAATCAGACTGAGGCAGAATAGACAAGAATCTACATGATTAAAAGAGCACGAATAAGGGGCCAGTGAGGTGGCGCTAGAGGTAAGGTGTCTGCCTTGCAAGCGCTAGCCAAAGAAGGACCATGGTTGGATCCCCCGGCGTCCCATATGGTCCCCCCATGACGGGCAATTTCTGAGCGCTTAGCCAGGAGTAACCCCTGAGCATCAAACAGGTGTGGCTGAAAAAAAAAAGAGCACTAATAAAAATAATTATTGATGCATAGGGTGTTTGCTTGGACACTTGCCTGGCCAGACTGTTCTGCCTGCCCATAGTATTTCCAAGTTTCTCAGAATACAGAAGACGCAGGTGTAAGATGTACAAGCACTGAGGGAATTAATGGAGGGGGATATTTGATCAGAGAAGCAAAGAAAAGTAGGGAGCACAGGCAAGAGTGAAAAGCAGGGGAAAGTCTGCCGAGCATGCTCTTTGGGAAGAAAACCTGGGCTGAGTGTTCAGTTTTAATTTTTTTTTTTTTTTTTTTTTTTTTTGGTTTTTGGGCCACACCCGGTGATGCTCAGGGGTTACTCCTGGCTATCTGCTCAGAAATAGCTCCTGGCAGGCACGGGGGCCATATGGGATTCCAACCAACCACCTTTGGTCCTGGATCGGCTGCTTGCAAGGCAAATGCCGCTGTGCTATCTCTCCGGGCCTGGTTCCACTTTTCTAAACTACAAAAAGTATATTTCTCCACTTTCTGCTCTAGTTGCTTTATTTTTTTTGTCTCCTGTTGCCTAGAAGAACATGCATATGGAACACATGACGCTTCCCTGTGTGTAAGTTTATGAATAGCACAAAAATATATTTGTGGAGCAGTGTGTCTGGAGCTGTAATTTGTATAAAATTGCCCTGAGGAACTGTTTTTAAGCTCTTATTTACATGCATTTTGGGGATGAATTTCATCCTGGACAATAAGGTTTTGTTTTTCTAACTTAGACTTCTTCCTGGGTTATCTTTTTCTTCTGTGTAGTGTCCTCTTCTGGTTTCAGAACAATCTGCCCCTTTCTCATGAGGATCAACTCAGGGTAGCAGAAAGGACTCATGGATTACTTTATCCAGGAGCCTTAAAAATTCTGGTAGCTTTGTTGACCTGAATATTCTCCATAACCAGATAATTCAGCTCTCCTATCCTTAAGTTTGGCATAACTCTCTGCATTTTGAAGCATATACAATAAAAACTTCCTTGTTGAGCCACCAATTCTGCTTTCATTCCCACTGTTTGGCCTGCACATACATTTTAATGCCACAATAGTAGCAGCAGCAGACCTCCGCATGTGCCAGCGGCCTCTTGGCCCAGCCTAGAGTAGGGGGGACCTGACCTGGGTCACCCAACCCCCCTCTCCCCCTTTCCTCCGGATCTCCAGGTGGGTTCCTGGGAGGAGCTGATGGGGCACCCTGGGTTTTCCCCACTCCCAGGCCGGGTCGGAGACTGGCCTAGGGTGGGGCTTAAATCCCTGTCCTTCAGGCTTGGGAGGGTCTCCCTCCCTTCCTGGAGCAGGATTTTTAGCCAGCATGGGCGGGAATCTGGCAGACCTCCACATGTGCCAGCGGCCTCTTGGCCCGGCCTAGGGTAGGGGGGCCCGGACCTAGGTCACCCGACCCCCCTCTCCTTCTTTCCTCCGGATCTCCAGGTAGGTTCCTGGGAGGAGCTGATGGGGCACCCTGGGTTTTTCCCACTCCCAGGCCTGCTCCAGAGGTTGGCTTAGGGGGTGGAGTTTGATCTGGGGGGTGGCAGATAGCTGCTCAGCTATACTCAGGCTGTCACTGGCAATTTCATACCAGTCTACATTTTGCAAACCACACGGGGCTAGCGCTCCCGCGCGAACATATGTTCCTCCCAACCATCAGTACCCCAGATTTACCCTTCTTAACATCAGTAACACACAGTTCTAATCTCTGACCAAAGACATACAGTAGATCTAACAAATCCCAGAACTATTTAGAAGGACACAAATTGAACACATATTGAACACATATATCTTTTGAATATTTTATGGGTATTTTCTTTAACTGCTGTAACTCTCTATATATTCTTCTACCATGATGTTTCTATCCACTTTTCATCTTGCCTTTTCTTTGTAAGCTGTTCAGTAAGGATTGTTGGTGGAACTGTCCCTCAGTTTGATGCCTATGATTGAACTATGTCATGGAAATTGCTGGTCTTGTTCCTATTGCCTCCAGATGCACCAATAACGCTTCATGGCATTGATCCTTTTTTGCATAGACACATTAAAATGGGAAAACACCAGACATACAGATAAGTTCTTGTCTAATAAATCTCAGTACAATGTACCTTACACCCTGAACATTGATATAATGAACTGGCACAGGCCTCAGAAGAATGGGCATCCTCCATTCACGCCGGAACCAGGCAAGCTATCTATGAAACATCCAAGGTCGTTTATAGCAACAGCTGGAAGCAGTCCTCTACCAGGAAAGACACTACCAAGGGTCTGACATTGACCTCCTAAAAAGAGACTTCCGTTTACACTGAGAAGACTTGACAACAACAATGACCTGCTCTACAGGACATGGTTCTCTCTAGTGCCCCTTAAGTGTGAGGTGAAACGAGAGGATGCTCTGCACCATCCTGACTGCAATATGGGATATGCAGACTCCAGGATCTTTAATACAGAAGCATGATACCAACAACAGAGACTATGTGAGGAATGGAGGTGTATTGCCACTACAGACGATGACTTGAATTGAACAAACTAGTTTGCCTGGAGCCTAGAGTCAGTCCTGTGCCAGGAAACTTCAGGGGTAGGGTCTCCTTGTATTTAGACCATAATTTGTCTTTCCATGTCCCTTATGTTTTGGTGGGCCTATGCAAACAAATGCCACTTTAATACCATTTTTTACTATGTTCCCTTGACTCCAATCCTTAAGAAAAACAACCCACTAAAACTTTGGAGGTTAACTTAAACTAGTAAGCATGTGCATGGAACTAGAGTAATGTACTTTGCCCTCAATGTTTAAGGAGTTACATAAGTCTAATGTCTTTAGATTATATTGTGTGCTGCTAAGAAATAGTATGTACTACAACTGGGGATTTGAGGGACAAAGAAATTGTATTGTACATGGGTTCAGTTTTGTTTTTCTTAATGTTCTTTGGCTGAAAGTTCAAAGCTGGGATATCATCGATGGGACTACCGAGAATTCTGTTTATGGGTGATTGGGCTTCCACTGTAACTTTACCCTGTCCTCTTTCTTTGCATCTTTGTTGTCATAATTAAAATAATAATAAAAAAAAGATAAAAAAAAAACAATAGTAGCAGCAGTAACCTCCATGGTGACTGTTGTAGAAAGACAAACTCCAGTCATTGCATGGTTTTTAGGGCCTGCTCTTGGTGACCTGGGCAGCGTAGGAAGTGTTCTGAAAATGAACAGGTAAGTGTGTTTGAACCTCTCATTTGTATAATTTTTAGAGGTTTCTGGTGAATAAAAAAACCATTTTAAGATCCTCTTATGAATCCTTGTTTGTTTTTTTTTTCTTTTTGACTATGCCTGGTAGTTCTTGGGGAACCACATACTTCTAGGCACTATTTTTGCAAACACCCAGGTGAGTCAGACCTTAGTGGTTGCCAAAACCAGATGTTTTTTCAGTTTGTTTTTTTGGGTCACACCTGGTGAGGCTCAAGGGTTACTCCTGGATCTGTACTCAGGAATTAACCCTAAGGGTTCTGAGAACCATATGGGACGCTTGAGATCAAAACTAGGTCAGCTGTTTGCCAAGCAAGCACCCTATCAAATATACAATTTCTCCAGCCCCAATCAATACCCACTAATTTTTTTTTTGGTTTATTTGGGGAGGGGGGTGTCACACCGGGTGGTGCTCAGGGGCTCAGAAATCACTCCTGGCTCCATATGGGATGCGGGGATTTCAATCACGGTCCATCCTGGATCCGCTGCGTGCAAGACAAATGCCTACCGCTGTGCTATCTCTGACCCCATCAATATCCACTTTTAAGGAGTGAATCTGCTGGAGATAAATATCTAATATTTTATTCCTTTATGTGAGTTTCAGAAAAACAAGAATCACTTTGAGTACAGAATCCACTCTCCCATCAAAGGAGAATGAGTGAGCTGATCCCAACATGGCATTGGATTTGAAGTTCCTACTGCTTTCTCGAAGATTCAGTCTTTTCTCAAGAAGCTCGGGACTTACATAGGCACTGGTTATGATAAATAGAGAATTGTAGACATTACATTATGGGATTTTTCTCTAAATATAATTATTAAATATACAGGAAAACAACATGTTGAAATGATGGGTATATTTCTTTGTGTACCTCTCTCATTGAACTGCAACTATGGTCTGAAATCTGTAAGTCAGCCTGATTGGAATTCTTCAACAACTTAATCACTTACTTTTTTAAAAATAGATTTTTCTCTTGGCAATGCTGAGGGAGAGAGGACATGTATTCAAAGGGAACAAACATAAACACACATACTCATGCAAGCTCTATATTTTATATATAGTCAATATCATTGACTTTGAGGATAAATGACATTTCTTATTCAAACCACTATCAAAGTAGAATAAGCAAATCACTTTTCTCATTCTCAAGTCTCTTTCTTCTTTCCTTTGTAATCCCAATACTTGATGGAATAATTGATCGGGAATTATTTACTTAATGTATTAAAATGAGTTTGAAAGATATGTCGAATTTAAGGTAGAATGATAGTTGGTGGTAAGCAAGAAGATGATGTCCTAGGTGTTTTGATTTTAATTAAATATGTAGGTTAAAGCATACTTTATTGAATATGGATCATGTAAAAAAATTAAATATCACCTTACATTTGATTTTGTCAAATTTTGTCAAATTTAATTTTCATCAGAGGCATTTTAGTGGCAGTATCTAGTAGACTAATATATGCATATATAAAGGTCAGTAGAATCAGAGCCACACATATTTGAAATATATAAGTAACCCTGTAGCCTTGACAGAGAGCATGTATATGCAGAACAACCTATCCCCAATGTCCAATATATATAGACTAATATATGCATATATAAAGGTCAGTAGAATCAGAGCCACACATATTTGAAATATATAAGTAACCCTGTAGCCTTGACAGAGAGCATGTATATGCAGAACAACCTATCCCCAATGTCCAAAAACAAAAAGAAACAGATAAGATTGTTTTTCTTTCTAGGAAGAAAAACAGAAACCTATTATGTTATAGAAGTCAATAAAAGAAAGCTTTCTTGGGCCACACTCAATGATGCTCAGGGGTTATTCCTGGCTATGGGCTCAGAAATTGCCCCTGGCTTGGGGGACTATATGGGACTCCAGGGATAGAACTGCAGTTCATCCTAAATTAGCACATGCAAGGCAAATGCCCTACCGCTGCACAACATAACCACTCTGGCCACAAAAGAAAATTTTTTTTATAACAAATAAAGGTTAATGTCCAAATTCTGCTCAAATATCTAGAATGATGAGAATAAAATAAATACTTGTTTGATTTTGTGCTATTGAGGTAATCTGTAAACTAATCAATGTTGTTTCTGTGTTATAATAATTAAAACTATACAAGAGTTTGTTTCAGAGAATTGTAGGGGGAAGCAATAAAGACAATGAATATACAAACTTATGTTTAAAAAACTATAGCTCTAATAATATACAATATCATAGGAGTTTTTGTTTGTTGGGAGATATCAAGTCAATTGTCAATGGAAAGAGATATTGACAGGTGGGAGACAAAGTTATAATTTAGAACTTTAAAACTTGCATGTGCACATGAATTAGATAAGGATCTAGCAATTTATATCAATTCAGTGAGACCCATATTCCACATTTCTATGAACTCATCAGTGGTGCTTCTTCATACTATTGTTTTGTAGACTATATTTTTAGCTCAGGACATTAGAGTAATATGAAACTATCACATATATATATCTTTTATTCTGGTCTTGTTGGCTATTTAGAAGTAAGCCATTGCAAAATAAAAATTAAATATCCACTAGCTGGTGAGAATGCCCTAGGCATAGTGTTTCTAACCCCTTAGGCAGATGAGGCAGATGAATCATTGTAGTTAGTGGTGGAGAAATAATACCAAACTAGTCAAAAGATTCATTGGAATCAGTCTGCTTTTACTTCTGCTTTTACCTCTCTCTGCCGTGTGCTCTTTCTCTGAGCCTAAAGCCAGACTCCTTTCTTCAAATCAATTTACCATCCAAGGGGGAAGGTTGAATCAGATGCAAAAATAACCATCCAGTGGGCTTTTACATACCAAAAGAAGAGATTAGGGGAAAAGAAAGTTGGGGGGAAATACTTTTGTTTAGGCTTTTACCTAGATTCACCTTACAGACCATAAGAAAACAAAACTACAGTTAGACAAAGTTAAAGAGAGGGAGAGATGGATATGGAAGAGAATAAGAGAGTTCAATGAATTCAAGATCCCAGTGAACTTGAAATGGTATCATAGCAAAATTAACTGAACAGACAAGTTTAATAATAAAGAGTTTCTACACAAGAATTTTGAAAGTGAATGCCTTGTAGATGATGACCAGCTCCTAACAACAGTTTTGCAAAAATATGGGCAAGTGGTCATGGGTAAGATACACTTTGAGAAGGAAGAATTTTATGGGCAAGCAAACTCAGGGAAACTATGATCAAATACGAGGAGGCATAAATCATGGTGAAAGATGGTGTTTGATTTCTTTTTTGGGGGGGGGTTTGGGCCACACCCATTTGACGCTCAGGGGTTACTCCTGGCTATGCGCTCAGAAATCGCCCCTGGCTTGGGGGGACCATATGGGACACCGGGGGATCGAACTGTGTCTGTCCTATGCTAGCACTTGCAAGGCAGACACCTTACCTCTAGTGCCACCTTCCCGGCCCCGGTGTTTGATTTGTAAACTCAGATGGGGCTGACTTTTTCATCTTTTGAGATTTGTTAGTATTAATTTATTTAAATAACCAATATTTAATAATTATCTAGTAGGAGGCAGACAAATTCCTGTAGTGGAAAAAAATAAATTCCTGTAAGTGGAATAAATAGCACTTGCATTCTGAAGTTTATGTTTCTGTAATCCTTGTGGATTAAGTATTTAAAAAAAACTTAGTTTCCCCCACTTTCCTGCACTACACTGAAATAATCACATAACAATGTGCTACCTAGGAGGAAAAGATTAGATCATATCTAGTCTAATTTCTCCAGTAGAAGAAAAATATCTGTCCCATCATTTTATTGATGCAAAACTTGAGGAGTTGTTCTATTCATCATGAGAGTGGACAAAAACAATTTGTAGAGAAAAAGAAAAGAAGAAAAAAAATCACTTGATAATTCTTGAAAATGGATGCTTTTGACTATGCAAGCTGTCAACACGAAACTAATTTTATTTTTACCCTACATTATTGAGACTTCCCTGAAGATGAAAATAAAATAAAAATATAAGATCTGAAAATAAAGATAGACCCCTGAAAATAATCCAGAGATTAAAGAATATGTGAGTTCTAAAGTTACAGTAGTGAAATGATAACATAGGAGAACATAAATATATTATGCTTACTTTAATACATTTTAGTGAATATTATAATATAAACTAAACCTATAATATAAATGAGAGAGTGAAGTGATAAACTGGATTTGATCCCTGATTCCCATGTTGTTCCCCAGTACCACTCTGAGTGTTCCCTTATTAAAAAAATAAGCACTATTTGGTGTGGGCCTCAAATATTTATATCATCTATCTCTCTCTCTAATATATATATGAGTTCATAATACATTTTTAGGTTTATTTTTTAGTCTCAAAGTGTTCAGGATGTTATATATTCAGCTTCTCATCTGAATTTGCTGTTTTTATTCCATTGTTTTGTTTCGTTTTTTTTTTAAATATGTTTTAACTAGTCCATTGATTCCTATGGGCTGGTGAGGAGTGGTGTTGGAACAAACCCTGTGGTGCTCAAGGGTCAATCTTGATGGTGTTCAGGAAACCATAGGCAGAGCCTATGGGATCAAATTGGGGTTGTCCACACAATCCTGTGATTTGAATTCTGACTTTATGTTCACTTAAAATATGATTCTTGATGTCCTCTCAGTCTAAGCAGTTATTTCGCTGATTGGGACAGTGGATAAGTTATAGCAAACAAAAGTTCCTCCTCCTCTTTGGAGAAATGTGGGTTGGATTTTGGCATTGATTTTAAGCCCTGAAATCCAAGCAGCAACACAACTATTTCTGAGTTTTATGTACTATTTACCTTAGAAATCTGGCTGTTTAATTAAACTACACTCTAAATCATTCATAGTGTTCAACATTTTGGAAAACATTTTTGCCCATAGCTTATTTTTTTTTAATATCCTGAAATTTCTCCCCCTTAGGATTGAAGTATTCTGTACTTGGTTTGTTCTTATCACTGAGAACACTGGTGCTAAACTTAATAGTCAAAAGGATATAAGAGCCCAACAGAGAGAACAGGGATATTGTGGTAATTTATGAGAAAAATTAGCCTAGAAAGACAGACTTTGCAAGTTTAGAACTCACTCTAATGTTATGAGCTAGTAAATATAGAAATATATTTCCCCTTTTTACATTTGTGTAAACTGATGAAAAACTTTCATTTTTTGTTTCAAAGGAAAAGGACCACAAGACATCTTTGGCCACCAAAGAACACAGCTCTTACAAAACATTTTGATGAGCTAAGTGTAAATGAATCAGAAAACATACGGATTGAATTTCCAAATTTCCACCATTATACTCATGGGAAGTCTTTTATTTATTATTCTAATTGGAAAAAATAACATGAAAATTCTGTTGACAAACAGGTCCTAGGCTTGTCTGAATCAAATATATAAAAAATAGTGGAAGAGTATTCCCTGAACGTGAGTAAACAGAAGTTGATTTGCCTATTTTTGTTTTATTTTGAGTGACTCAACTTTATTGCTCTTTGTCCAGTGCCCAAAGGAGAATATAAGCTAAACTTAAGCAGGCTGAATTTATGATAAGCATCTGTTTTAGAAATTAAATCAATGAAACAGCTATTAAAAGTCAGCTATATATTTATTTCAGAAGGAAATTCTGTCATTGAAGATGTTGGTGGTATTTCCATTCTTAAATCAGTTATATATATGTGACAGGTTGCTTTTCTGGTCCTTTGGGTCAAGTTTAGATGAAGCTTAAATATTTATTTCCTAATCTTTTTTTATTTTGCTATTTCTTCATCTATCTTTGCTGTTCTAGCCTAGTTGATGACCAGAACTCTAGTTTTTATATTTTGTTTTATTTTCCTGATATTTCTTCTTTGGGATAGTCCTCTTACTGAAGCTTTTATTTCTTTTCTCTTCTGTTATTTTTTTTTTTTTGGCCAGACCCAGAGGCAATCAGGGGTTATTCCTGGCTCTGCCCTCAGAAGAAATCACGCCTGTGGGCCTCAGTGATACCACAGCAGTAGGACATTTGCCTTGCACATGGCTGACCCAGGATGGACCCACATTCGATCCCTGGTATCCCATATAGTCCCCCAGGCCGCCAGAAGTGATTTCTGAAAGCAGAGCTAGGAATAACCCCTGAGTGCCACCATTGTGGCCCCAAAACACCACCAACAACAACAATTCTTGGCAGGCTTGGGGGACCATATGAAATGCCTGGAATCAAAACAGATACCTCCTGGGTTGGCAGCATGCAAGGCAAAAACCCTAGCACTGTTCTATTGCTCTGGCCCTGAAGGTTTTTATTTCTATAGAACCAATTCTACAATATTCACCTAGTGTATGCCAATTTAGTTATGAATTGAAACAGTTCAGATTGCTTAATTTAAATCTTATCAACACAGGCTAGGGTGAAGCACAAAAGTATGTATGTTTTGTGTGTATCATGTCCTGGGTTTGATATGCAAAATCTTATTAATGTGTATATCCATCAAATTCATAAAAGAGCACACAACAGAGGTTATTTACAAAGTCGCTATAGTCTCTCAACATAATTTGCATAAATTATGCATCTTTTTGTTTCGAATCTCTGTCCTTGTTCAGTTTCTTCCATGAAAGAGGTGGAGTATTATTTTCTAAAATTTAACTTTTACATTATTCAAGTGAATTATTTGACCAGTGAAATATTGGAAGTAGTAAAATGATAAAACATTAACTAAAATAATCCCACAAAATAAAATGTCAATAACTGGGTTTGATAACTCATTGATTACTCATTAAAGAACTTGCCTTAGTCTGCCCAGGAGAAATACAAGATAGTAATGGAAGCATGTCACCAAGAAGAGAACACTGTATTTTAAAATATCTTGTACATACACACAATAGAATAAATACTATTTAGCTATAAGAAATAATAAACTTGGGCCTGAGTGATAGTACAGCAGTAGAGCGTTTGCCTTGCACACAGACGACCTGGGATAGGCCTGGGTGGGTTCAATCCCCAGCATCCCATATGGTACCCTGAGCCTGCCAGGAGTGATTTCTGAGTGTAGAGTCACGAGTAATTCCTGAGCACTGCTGCATGTGGCCCCCAAACAAACAAACAAACAAACAAGCAAAACCAAAAACAAAAAGAAATGATGAACTCATGTATTTTACTGTTATGTTTGCTGCCTATCAGTAGGGCTGGAGAGTATCATGCTGATTGAAATTAGTTAGAAGGAAAGGGCCAGGCACAAAATAATAAATAATCTCTCTAATATTTGGGGTATAAAGAAAAATGTAGGGTTTTAACAAATGATACTGAGAAGTGGTCTTTCAATAGGAAGTTTACTACAGAGGAGGTAGGAGAATAAAATAGAGGTAGGGAATGGGAATACTAAAACAATGGTAGAGGAAGTGAAGACTGAGGGAGAGTGTGGTGCTAGATTCTATCATTGTTAGGTTTGATGCTTAAATTATATTTAAAAAAGAAAGTTCATGGGGCATGAGAGATAGCATGGAAGTAAGGCATTTGCTTTGCATGCAGAAGGATGGCGGTTCGAATCCCGGCATCCCATATGGTCCCCAGAACCTGACAGGAGCTATTTCTGAGCATAGAGCCAGGAGCAACCACTGAGTGCTGTGGGGTGTGACCCAAAAAACAAAAACAAAAATAAAATAAAATAAAATAAATAAAAATAAATAAAAAAGAAAGTTCACAATATAACAACAACAACAACAACAACAAAAACTTCACTATTAAGGAAATAGATGCCTTTTTAAGTGGTTCCCATTTGTTTCCCATTTGTCATTGTATCTCAATCAGTTGGTATTTTCCCCTCCCCTAAGGGAGAGCCTTGAAGTTTGGAATTGAATAAATTGAAAGTAGGAGAGTTGAGCTGGAGCTTGTGGTTGCATTTGTTGGAGCGACTGGCTTGTGGTGAACAGCTTGCAATATAAATTTTCTTGCCTGCTATTTTCTCAATATTCTGTGTGAATTAATTATTTCCTGAGAATTATCAACCTACCTTCTTCACCTGTACTCCCCGAACAAGGGATATAGGATATCACTTTCTCTTTTGGGAACTTTGGGACAACCAGACCAACTCAACTCCCAAAGAATGTCTATTTACACTTCACTTTCTGAATAAAAACAAAAATCAAAGTACCCTGTAGCCATATAGTTTCAGCTACTTAGAGGAAGCCAGTTAAGATCGTCCAACTTCAACTTGATCACAGATGCATGACCTACTTAAGTAAGGAACTGTTTATTTTTGGATGCCCTATATTTGTTACAATTGCATATTCACTCTGCAATGTTTCTGTTCATGAATATTTGTAAATCCTTACTAATAGTTTACATTTTTATAGTCCAGAAATTAAAAAATGGCAACAATAGCAGGCATTTTGATAAAACTTCATAAAATGAGCATTTTAGTTTTTGTCTGTTACTCTGAATTTTCAAGGTAATGATAGCCTATATGTTCCTTGACTGTCCCTCATATAAATACCATGTACCCCAATTACTGAACGTATTACATGTGATCCATATTCTTCTAGATGTTTATCTTTGTGTGCTCATTTTTGTTTATAATATGACACTGAAATAACTTTCATCATTTAGGAAGGCCAAAACGAATATGTGCCTTCAGCTAATTCTTTTATATGGCCAAGTCAAGTAATACTGTGCTAATTTATATGCTCGTTTCTAGTATTTACATATATTACCACACTTCATTTCACACCTATCATGTGAACTAAGATTGCTTTACAAATATTACCATTTTAAAGATGATAAAATGGATGATCACAATCTTAAGTATTTTTCTCCAGGTCACATAGGATAATCCTATTGAAGACTAGCTCAGGGACTCTATAAAACTTGTAATTTCACATCTATCACATGAATTAAGATTGATATGTAAATATTACCACTTTAAAGGTAATAAATGGATGATCACAATCTTCAGGTTTTCTTTCCCAAGGTCACAAAGTTTGTTTAACCATACTGAAGAGTTTATAACTTGGGGATTCTATATAACATGTCCGTAGTTGCATAGATTACCATTCAGCACACGCAGTATTTCATTTGCTTCATCCTTAATGTTCTGGTTAGAGGGGCAATAAATGCTGATCTGATATATATTCCAATCCAAGTTTCTCCATTCGCAAGATCTACTGAAATAAATTTCAAAGCTATTTATTGAATTCAAATGACCTTCAGGGGGTATGGGGAAGCAACAGCATAGCAGGTAGAGCATTTGTCTTGCACATGGCTGGCCTGGATTCAATCTCTTGCACCCCATATGATCCCCTGAGTCAACCAGGCATGGTCATGGAGTGCAGAGCCAAGAGTAAATGCTGAACACAGAGAGGTGTGACTCAAAACAAAAAAATATAAACAAGCCATGTCATTCTACCAGTGTGGTTTCTGATATTGCTTTTCAAGTTCAAGCACTACCTTCAAGTATAGGTACATCATGCATTTTCTTTCTTTTGACTTTTCCTCCAGTTTCCAAACCAGATCAGAGATGTAAACCTAGAGAGTGGTTGAAACTTGACCTTCTGAATTCCTGAAGTGCTCTTTCTTAGCCCTAAGGGCTACATCTTTTACCAGTCAAGAATTTTAGAAATAATTTAACTAAGCATGCTTGTTATAAGAGGCAGCATACATTATACAGCCAAAGATTTGCTTTAAACAGGATGGCACAGAGTTTGGGGAAAATAAAATGAAATAAGACACCATAATTATGAATGCAATATTCACTGGTGCATTCCAATTATCTTGGTTAAAATAATTGAGACAGATAATTAAGAATACGCACAAAAAGTTCTCTTTAGAAACATGTCGGCAATTGCACTTCTTGAATATTATGTAAGAATCTGGGTAACTTCTATATAACTTGTGAAATTCATAATAATCTAATTATCCATTAAGCAATGTTGTGTGTAATGAAAGAAGTGACATAGTTTAGTAATTAGAGCATGCCTTATACTTAGAAGAATTTAATAAAATAGAAGACTTCAGTATAGGAATTTTTGAGAAATTAGGAAATAAGAATGTGCTTAAATTAATAAGCCCACAATCTGATATTTGTATATCTAATGAAGAATTTCAATGAGAGTCAAAAAGAATATTGTGGAAGGCTTTTAAATAAAGATACTACATGTGCCAGAGTGAGAATACAAAGGGCAGGGTGCTTACTTTACACATGGCAAACCTGGGTTCTATCCCTGACATCACATATAGTCCTCTGAACCCTAGCAGGAATGGTCACTGAACACAGAGCAAGGAGTAGCCCAGATTGTCATTGGTATACGTACCCCCCAAAAAATATGAAAAAGAGAAGAAAAAACAAGGAGCCTACATATTTTGTCTTGATTTTAGAAGTAAAATGGAAAGGGGCTGGAGAATAGCACAGTGGTAGGGCATTTGCCTTACATGCTACCACCTGGGATGAACCCGGGTTTGATCCCAGACATCCCATATGGTCCCCCTAACCTGTCAGGAGCGATTTATGGGCTTAGATCTAGGAGTAACCCTGAGCACTGCCAGGTGTGCCCCCCACCAAAGTAAGATGGAAAAAATCCACAGACCCTGAATGTTGAAAAAAATCTTTGAAATTTATATTCCAAACCAAGAAATTATGCATAAAGGGATTTAAGAATTCTAGGCCCTATGTAGAAAATAGCTCACCCAGTAGGGGTGAAATCCAAGAGAGACATAATAAAATGAATATTGAAGAAACAAAAGTTCTGCACTTGATCAACTTTTGGATCCCGACTGTTTCTTACTAGATTTGTGATGTGGGAAAATTACTTGATTTCCTCAAGTTTTAATTGTGTTTATTTTTCGTTTGAGGGAACACATCCTCTCATGCTCAGGGCTTTCTACTGGCTCTAGGCACTGAGAAGTTATTCTGGTAGAGCTGGGGAAAAATATGGTGTGCTAGGGATCAAACTTGGGTCAGTCATGAACAAGAGAAGCACCATACTCATATTATTTTCAGCCCTTGTATTTTAGAAGTATAGTTTTTAAGTATTACTTTTGCATCAACAACACATTGATGACATCTGATAGACTTTATAGCATTTTGACTTCAGAAGCTTATTTTTTATGTGTAAATAATACAATGCAGATAGGACTCTTGTTGTTGTTGTTGTTGTTTTGCTTTGTTTTGGGGCCACACCCATTGACATTCAGGGATTACTCCTGGCTATGCGCTCAGAAATTGCTCCTGGCTTGAGAAACCATATGGGATGCCAGGGGATCAAATCCTGGTTCATCCTAGGTTAGCTTCGTGCAAGGCAAACACCCTACTGCTGTGCTACCGCTCTGGCTCCTAGGTAGGAATCTTTTCTCTATAAACTTAATCTGAGATTTTTTTATTCTACTCAAGCATCCTCTTTTCCAAGGCTTTCTTATTTGTTATTTGTATTAATCAATACGTAAGAATGTATAAAGTAGTAATTTGAAAGAAAATAACTTATAATACAAAATACAAACATTTAATATAATATTAAAAATTAAGTAATTGTTTATTAAAAATAAACTCTTTTCAATTGGATTTCTTTTGAGAAGATACATTTAATTTGTTGAAATTTATTATACCCAGAAAATGCTTAGTTAATATTTAATGTATCTGTTAAAAATAATATTTAATTCAATTCATACTAAATCCCTCTATAAAAGTATTTTGATAACTATTCAAGTTGTTAACGTGTTTTTTCGTGGATATAAAAAGGAATTTTGCATGTGAAAATGGATGAAAATTAGTATTTTTGAGTATATATTTTCCATACGTATAAGTTTAATTATTCCCTGTTAGAAACAAGTCTGTATTTTTATGATATCTATTGAATCGCAATGTACAAAGACTTAATGACCATTCTCACTTATCATTTAGAGAAATATTTTAGAGTTTGGCTTGGTTTTAGCAATGTTGAATGAGCGTAATTTTATCTGATTGCAAGTGCTAAATTCTGAGTGTGTGTGTGTGTGTGTGTGTGTGTGTGTGAGAGAGAGAGAGAGAGTGTCTGCATAAAAATTATTAACAATTATTAACAATATCACATGGTTCAAATAACCTCAGTAAGAAGTTTATTGCTAATAGTAGTGGTTGGTTATCTTCATGATAACTAATCTTGATCATTTCAGATGACCAAATCTAATTAGATCATCTGTGCTTTTGCCCTTGTTAGAGGATAATGAAACAAGCTGTTAAAAAAAAAAAGAAAGAAAAAACAAAACCTTCACATTAACCATGCACACTATGGTTCTATTCATTTCATTTGTCTGACAGATTTGTGCTGTAGGGATAAGAGTTTCCTATTACATCTTATGTGACAAGAAGAGGGACACCAAGTGAGATTAAGTAACTTCCCCCCAAGTCACTGATTTAGCACATCATAGTGCCAGGAATTTGAGCCTGGGGAACCCAGCTTCAGAACTATTCCTCTCTGCCTTTTTTGTGTCTGCAAATCTGGTTTCAGCCTTTTCATTTTTTTCTCTTTCGAATTTGCACGAATCGTACATTTTCAAGCCATGTCTTCTTTCTGCGGATGGCCACATTACATGTCCATTTCGTGGAAGAGAGTTTAGTGAAGTGAGGTAATCGAATTTGTAACCACGATAAACTGGAAAAAGCAAACTCTGATAAAAGTGCAAACAGATGAAACAGATAGCCGTCTCCTTGTTAGAGGCTCTAATGTGTCTTCACTCTTGAATTCTTTGCTGAAGCATGGCATTTTTTTTTTGAGATGTAAAGAATGCTAGCATTCAACCTGTATTTTAAGTATTAGTAAAACTTGGCTCCCTCTCCACTTTGGGGCTCAAAATAAATATAAATAGAAGTTCTATATTTTTTTTCCATACCCACAACGAATTATCTTGGACATCTTCTGGAGTATAAGTAACTCTCTTGAGAGATCCCAGCAACACAGCAAGATGAAAATTGAATCAAGACTAGAGAATTAAATAGACGCTTAACTCTTGCCCTAAATTTTTAGGAAAGTGTCGAAATGAAAAAGAACCAAAGAGGTCAACTCAGATTAACACTTTCAAATCTCCTCTGGTCTCCATAGAAACAGCAAATTCAAGCAAGCAGTTTAGCCATCCAAAAGTTTTGAAGGATAAAATGTCTCTAAATGTCAGAAACTATTATCAGGCTTAACTGTAATTGGCTTTTGAGCCTCTGCCTGTGGTTATACAACACTCATCCTTCAAATACCCTTTCCGCAAGTGGTGGCTGATACTTGAACTTGTGGGGAATCCAAACATAGTGTGTCCTGTCTGCCAGAAGACTCTGGTGGAAACTCAAAGACTTGAGGACTCTTTGACAGGGGGTCAGTATTTGCTGGTATTGGAAGATGTGCTTAGAAGAACATGAGGTCAAACTGTTCGTTTAAAAAATACTCACGGTTAGCCCCTACTTTTTTCCCCTAGCAAAACTTTTCTGCTTTTTTGGATAGGAAAACAGCTGATAATTATATTGACCTGACATTTACTCTCATCTTATATTAAACAGCCAAGATATTTAAGGGGTGTTCAAAGAATTACAGTGTCTCCATGTAATGAATGTCTTATGTTACTGGGTGTGAGCCAACAGACCCACTACCTTATAATTTTTCCCCCTTTTGACTGCTTCAGGCCCTTTATGTGTTACTAACAACAACTGAATTTCACTGCCTGCTCCAGTGTGTTTCGAAAATTCCTGGAGGCCATTCTGGCTACTCTTTCAAGTAAATCTTCCCTTTCACAATTTATAACTGTCTGTAGAACTTCTGGTCTTACTGATGACCCACCACTAGTCTGGTCGTGTCAGAACTGAATACTGACAGCCATGGAGACAGGCACCTATTGGGAAGAAGTTCAGTGCTTAGGGATCACTTTTGAAGATTCCAGTTGACATATCAATTCCATTTAATTGCCACTTTGATTACTAATTAACTCCATTTGGAATTGTGCAAACTTTCTTCTTTCATCCTTGGTGATCCGCAGCATAATCAACCAATTACAACTAAACCCTGAGAAGCGCTGGCTTTCATTAAATAAAATATTTATAGGTAAGTGGTAATGGCAACAAATAACTAGGGTTAAAAGACACATGGGCAAGTAACCAGGACCAAGTGTGTGAGGAACTCTAGAGTCCCAAATTGATGAGATATTTTCATACAAAATATCTGCTTTGATTCGTCTAACAATACTTTGTAATTCAGAGGGCAAATGAACAATATGCTCGACTTTAGAGTTTGATTTGCACACATAGCTTTGTATAATACCTGTTATTTTAATAAGTGATTGCCCCAAAGTGTTAATGATACTAGTAGTATCTAGAATCTCACTAAGAATCTCAAAAAGTCTTCAATGAATACTTGTTGTTGTTGTTGCTGCTGCTGTTTGTTGTTTGGGGGACATGCCTGGTAGTATTCAGGGTTGTTTTTACCCTAGTTCTTTGCTCAAAGTTCATTACCAGTGGTGCTCATTAGCTCTCAGATCATGTGGTGTTGGGGATAAAACAAGGTCCTCCTGGAAAACAAAACAAAACAAAAACAAAAACAAAAACACGTGCATTGAACCCTTGAGCTGACTCTTGAACTCTCTGGTGAATATTTAAATAAAATGAAGAGAACATTTGGGGTAAGCACACTCATACTCAGAATAAGAAAAGTGCCTTCTATTAAAAATAATAATAAACTTTCAAATTGTCCAAATGCATCTCTTACCAGTTGAGTCAAAGAATTTTTGTTATTGTTTGTTTTGTTTTGAGACCATACCTAGTGACAATCAGGATTACAGCTGGCTCTACACTCAGGAATTATTCCTGCCTAGCATCAGGGGACCATCTGGGATGTCAAATACCCTCTCTGCTCTACTATTTCTCCAACCCCTAAAGCATTTCTATGTCTAGACCTGTATAAGAAAATAATATTGTAAAGGGCTAGAGAGATAATACATTGGAAAAGGTACTTGCATTGTATACATATCCCTGAGTAATGACAAGTGTGATCACTGTGTGCAGAGCCAGAAAGAGGTCCTGGGTACAGTTGTAGGTGGCCCCAAATTAGACATACTACTACTACTACTACTACTACTACTACTACTACTACTACTACTAGTAATAATGTCAATAATAATAATAATATTAATATAGGGGCTGCAGATGTTCAAAATGCTGAAATGCATGCCTCAATGTGCTAGGCCTTCTTTGATCCCAGACATTATATAATTCCACAGCACCCAAGGAATAACCCTGGTGTCCCCCAGCACCTCTGGGCCTGAGCAGCACCCCATGGTCAACTTAAGTTTTAAAATATAAATCCAATACAATCTGGGGTATATAAACACTATAGGAACCACACTCACCTCAAAAGTAATAGTACAGTGCAGTGCCCATTCCTTCATTGATTGTTAAAATACTCAGCAAATTATCTGAATACATTCTGCCTAACTTACCTGACCATTTTATGAAGTTGATGTCATCATGACCCCATTTTAAAAGATAAAATGGGGAATTAAATCATTCTCTGTGGTATAACATAGCTAGAGGCCAGCAGTAGAGAACTTTAAAACTAGGGCATTCACTTAAAACACCTACTCTTTACTATCCTGCTTCTTCCTCCCCTCAGATTTTAGCTGAAAAATTTTTGCGCCATCTATCTTTACCTTTTATCAATGGGGAAATGAAGGGATTGTTAGAAATCATTGTAAATGGATTAACTAGTCAATCTAGTTTATAAGATAATTATTTCCTGAAACATTCTTATATATGACAAATAATAATTGATATATTAAGGGACTAGTTATATATGTATATATAAGGCACGATATATTAAAAACATTGCCCTTTAATTCTTGATTTTTACAACCAGCTAATGAAGTTGGATATTCTAACAAAAAACATGTTACTATCAAAAAACAAAGACACAGAAAGGCAGATTCATTGCTAGGAAGCAGGAGTTCTTGGCATTCAGGTTGGCCTGTTCCAGATTCTGGGCTCTAGAGTTGTCTCTTTTCTCTTTTCCGTGACACCTCGGTAATATGAGTACCAAATTTTTCAGTGAAACTTCAATTGAAGTCTCTTATCTTTTGAGCAAGACAGCCCAAATAAATAATGTGTGAGCTCAGCTAATAAGAGATCATGGAAATACTGAGTAGCAGGCAACATTGAAGACAAAATTAGTAATTTTTATCATGAGAATATGACCTAATCTGGAGCTACATATGGTTCAGATTGAATTCAAACTCAGGGAACTGTGGCAAATTCCCTCTTCCCCCCTCCTTTTTTTATTTTATTTTGTGCTCTCACTGTGAAGTCTATGTTGGCTAGACAAATATTACTCACGGTGTGTGTATCTGTTTGATGCTATTCCCTCACTTTTGCTCTCTTATGCCAGACACAGAATACCACAGGTACTCAAGCAAATTCTTGGATACTTCTGAGAAGAATCCTGTCACTGATTTATATAGATGTGGTCAAATTTGGAAAATAAAATGGAGAGAGAAGACCACCATATGTTCATCCTAACTCCAAAGTGACTATTTTAATAACCTTAGATCATCCAAGCTGGAGACATTGAGGGACTGAGACAATGCAATCGACTTGGCTGGCGTAGTAATAACAAGGCAGGTCACTGCAACCACAAGCTTTCCAACTTCTGGGGTGACTCATTTTGTCCATAAGGCTATCCAAGTGACCCAGCACCATTTGGGGATATGGCCTTTTTTTTTTTTCAATCTGCATGCAATGTCTTTGATATAAGTCAGGGAGTACTTATATGTGGTTTTCTAACAGGGTCATTTTGGACTATTGAGTCCTTGTCTTTTTTTGTGTGCCAATGTAACATAGCATTTATTACTAGAATTTTTATAATAAAACTTTCGAACATTCTTTTAGCATTTTGCTGAAAATGAAGACCTTCTTTTCAATATTGAATGTAGTGGTAGCTATTGTTTAATTTTGGCAAAAGGAGAAAATGATCTATATTTATCAGTAAGTTGGATGAAGTTCGAGAATAAATTTTTGTGCATCTGTGTATGATATCAAAGCTCAAATCTAGGACTTAGGAGGTCTTTTCTCTACATTTAAAGAGAATTTACATTTCTCTACATTTCTGGAGCCCTTGTATAGGAGTTTTATGATCTTTTTTTAATATTTTTTCTTTATTTAAACATATTGATTACAAATCTGATTTTGATTAGATTTCAGTCATGTAAAGAATACCCTCTTTACCAGTGCAACATTCCCACCATCAATGTCCCAAATCTCCCTCAATCCCACCCCACCCCCACTTGTACTCTTGACAGGCTTTCCAGTTCCCTCATTCATTCACATCACTATGGTAGTTCTCTGTGTAGTTATTTCTATAACTGCACTCACCACTCTTTGTGGTGAGCTTCATGAAGTGAGCTAGAAGTTCCAGCCCTCCTCTCATTGTCTCTGAGGATTGTTGCAAAAATGACTGTTATTTTTCTTAAAACACATAGATGAGTGAGACTATTCTGCGTCTCTCTCCCTCTGACTTATTTCACTCAGCATGATAGATTCCATGTACATCCATGTATAGGAAATTTTTATAACTTCATCTCTCCTGACGGCTGCATAATATTCCATTGTGTATATATACCACAGTTTCTTTAGACATTTCGTCTGTTGAAGGGCATCTTGATTGTTTTCAGATCCTGGCTATTATGAATAGTGCTGCAATAAATATAGATGTGAGGAAAAGTTTTTTGTGTTGTATTCTTGTGTTCTTAAGGTATATCCCTAGGAGTGGAATAGCTGGGTCGAATGGGAGCTCAATTTTTAGATTTTGGAGAAATCTCCATATTGCTTTCCATAGAGGTTGGACTAGACGGCATTCCCACCAGCAGTGGATAAGAGTTCCTTTCTCTCTACATCCCTGCCAGCACTGATTGTTCTCATTTTTTGTGATGTGTGCCAATCTCTGTGGTGTGAGATGGTATCTCATCATTGTTTTGATTTGCATCTCCCTGATTATCAGTGATGAGGATCTTTTTTTCATGTGCCTTTTGGCCATTTGTATTTCTTTTTAATCAAAGTGTATGTTCATTTCTTCTCCCCATTTTTTGATGGGATTAGATGTTTTTTTCTTGTAAAGTTCTGTCAATGCCCTGTATATTTGGGATATTAGCCCCTTATCTGATGGGTGTTGGGTGAATAGTTTCTCCCATACGGTGGGTGGCTCTTGTATCCTGGGCACTATTTCTTTTGAGGTGCAGAAGCTTCTCAGCTTAATATATTCCCATCTGTTGATCTCTGCTTCCACTTGTTTGGAAAGTGCAGTTTCCTCCCTGAAGATGCCTTTAGTCTCAATGTCATGGAGTGTTTTACCGATGTGTTGTCCTATATACCTCATGGTATCAGGTCTGATATCAAGGTCTTTAATCCATTTGGATTTTACCTTTGTACATGATGTTAACTGAGGGGGTCTATGTTCGCTTTTTTGCAAGTGGCTAACCAGTTCTGCCAGCACCACTTGTTGAAGAGGTTTTTCCTACTCCACTTAGGATTTCTTGCTCCTTTGTCAAAAATTAGGTGATTGTATGTCTGGGGAACATTGTCTGAGAACTCAAGCCTATTCCACTGATCTGAGAGTCTGTCTTTATTTCAGTACCATGCTGTTTTGATAACTATTGCTTTGTAGTACAGTTTAAAGTTGGGGAAAGTAATGCCTCCCATTTTCCTTTTCCCTAGGAATGCTTTAGCTATTCTAGGGTGTTTATTGTTCCAGATGAACTTCATAAGTGTATGATCCACTTCTTTGAAGAATGTCATGGGTATCTTTAGAGGGATCACATTAATCTGTACAATGCTTTGGGGAGTGTGGCTATTTTAATGATCTTAATCCTGCCAATCCATGAGCAGGGTATATGTTTCCAAATTCATGTGTCCTCTCTTATATCTTGGAGCAGGGCTTTATAGTTCATGTCTTTAGTCAAGTTGACTCCAAAGTATTTGAGTTTGTGCGGCACTAATGTGAATGGGATTGCCTTCTTGGCTTGTGGTAGATGGCTTTAACTAGATTGAGAAAGGTTCCTTCCATTCCCATCTTGCTGAGAGTATTTTTTTTTTTATCAAGAATGGCTGTTGGACCTTATCAAATGCTTTCTCTGCGTCTATTGATATGATCCTGTGATTTTTATTTTTCTTGTTGTTGAGGTTGTGATGATGTTGATAGATTTATGGATGTTAAACCATCCTTGCATTCCTGGGATGAAACCTACTTGCTCGTAGTGTATGATCTTCTTGATGATGCATTGGATCCTATTTGCCAGGATTTTGTTGAAGATATTTTGCATCTGCATTCATCAGGGATATTGGTCTGTCCTTTTATTTTTTGGCAGCATTTCTGTCTGGTTTTGGTATCAAGGTGATGTTGGCTTCATAAAAGCTGTTTGGGAGTGTTCCCGTTTTTTCAATTTCATGGAGAAGCCTGGCTAGGATTGGTAGTAGCTCCTCTTGAAAGTTTGTGAGTTTTGCCAATGGTCTATCAATCTTGTTTATCTTTTCAAAGAACCAACTTCTGCTTTCGTTGATCTTTCAGGATTGGTTTTTGGTTTTCATTGAGTTCTGCTTTCAGCTTTGTTATTTCCTTCTGCCTCCTTATTTTTGGTTCCTTTTGTTGGTCATTTTCTAATTTTTTGAGCTGCGTCATTAAGTTATTCAGGTATGCCCCTTCTTCCTTCCTGATGTGTGTTTGTAGAGCTATAAATTCTCCTCTCAGGACCGCTTTTGCTGTGTCCCATAGAGTCTGGCAGTTTGTGTCTTAATTATCATTGGTTTCCAGGAATGTTTTGATTTCCTCTTTCATTTCATCTTGGACCCACTGGTTGTTCAGTAGCAGGCTGTTTAATTTCCAATTGTTAAAGTTTTTCTTTTGTGTGCCTTTGAATTTCAGAGCCTTGTGGTCAGCAAAGGTAGCCTGCAAGATTTCTATCCTCTCGATTTTATGGAGGTATGTTTAATGTGTCTATCCTGGAGAAGACCCATGTACATTGGAGAAGAAAGTGTATCTAGGTTTTTTGGGGTGGAGTGTCCTATAAATATCTACTAGTCCTCTTTCTTCCATTACTCTTTTCAGGGCTAGTATGTTTTTGTTGGGTTTCAGTCTGGTAGATTTTGTTATTATTGATTTCTTCTTTCAGATTTGTCAGTAATTGTATTAGATAATTTGCTGGTCTCCCATTGGGTGCATATATGTTTAATAGTCTGATTTCTTCCTGTTGTACATATCCCTTGATTAGTACATAGTGTCCATCTTTGTCCCTTACAACTTTTCTGAGTATAAAGTTGGTGTCATCAGATATTAATATGGCCACACCAGCTTTTTTAACGGTTTTGTTTGCTTGGATGATTTTTCTTCAGCCTTTGATTTTGAGTCTATGTTTGTTCTAACTATTCAGGTGTGTTTTTTATAGGCAGCAGAAGGTTGGATTCATCTTTTTGTCCCATTTTTCCACTCTGCGTCTTTTAATTAGTGAATTTAGTCCATTGACATTGAGGGACATGATTGTCATAGGATTTAATGTCATCTTTGTAGATAAGTTTGCTGTGTTTGTTGGTCTCTCTTGTCTTAAAGTAGACCTGTCAGTTTTTCTTTTAAGGCTGGTTTTTTATCTGTGAAGTTTCTGAGCTGTTGTTTATCCATGAAGCTATGTATCCTTCCTTCAAACCTGAACGTGAGTCAGGCTGGGTGCAGTATTCTCAGTGAGGCATCCATTTCATTCAGTATTGTCACAATATCCCACCATTGTCTTCTGGCCTTGAGAGTTTCTTGTGACATGTCTGCTGTAAGTCTTAGGGATGCTCCTTTGAATGTAATTTCCCTTTTTGATCTTGCTGCTTTCAGTATTCTACTTTATCTGTGGTATTTGTCATTGTAACGAGGATGTGTCTTGGGGTGTTTTTCTTTGTGTCTCTTTTAGCTGGTACTCCTTGGGTATGCAGGATTTGATTGCATGTAGTCTTTAACTCTGCGAGTATTTCTTTGATGATGTCTTTGACAGTTGATTCTTCCTGCAGATCTCCTACCTGGGCCTCTGGGACTCCAATGATTCTTATGTTGTTTCTGTTGAGTTTATCAAAGATTTCTATTTTCATCTGTTCACATTCCTTGAGTACTTTTTCCATTGCCTGATTGTTTGTCTTAAGGTTCTTTTCCAATTTCTTCTGCTGTGTTGAGTTTTTCTACATCCCATCTTCCAGTATGCCGATTCTGTTCTCAGCTGCTTTTTCCCTGCTGGAGAGGCCATCCACTGAGTTTTTCAGTTGAGCTACCGTGTTTTTCAGACCTGTTATTTCAGTTTGGAGTTTTCTGATTTCTGTCTTTGTGTTCTGTTCAGATCGATCTATGCTTTCTTTGATTCTACAAACATCTTCCATATTTCTATTCTAAGTTCCTTATCTGAGAGGTTAATCAGATGGTTGGAATTTTTTAGGTCATCTGAGCTATTGTCTTCATTCTCTGTGCATGGTGTTTGCCTGCGAGGCTTCCCCATTGTCACTCTTGTAGTGTGTTTTTTCCTGCATGTTGTGGTGGGGTTCATTGGTTAGTCGCGCTCTTTTGCTGCCTCTAGTTGACAGTTTTTTGGGGGTACGCTCCCTAGGCCTCTGAGGAGAGCTTCAGGTATTCAAGAAACACAGACAGGCACAGCAAAGATTTCCTTTGAAGTCCTCAGTGTGATCCAGAGTTTTATAATCTTTTTTTTAATCCTTTTTTCCCCTTCTTTATTTGAATATCTTGATTACATAAATGATTGTGATTAGGTTTCAGTCATGTAAAGAACACCCCCCTTCACCAGTGCAACATTCCCGCCACCAATGTCCCAAATCTCCCTCTATCCCACCCCACCCCCACCTGTACTCCAGACAGGCTTTCCAGTTCCCTCATTCATTCACTTGATTATGGTAGTTCTCTGTGTAGTTATTTCTATAGCTGTGCTCACCACTCTTTGTGGTGAGCTTCATGGAGTGATCTGGTGTTCCAGCTCTCCTCTCATTGTCTCTGAGGATTGTTACAAAAATGACTTTTATTTATCTTAAAACCCATAGATGAGTGAGACTATTCTGTGTCTCTCTCTCTCCTTCTGACTTATTTCACTCAGCATGATAGATTCCATGTACATCTATGTATGGGAAAATTTCATGACTTCATCTCTCCTGACGGCGGCATAATATTCTATTGTGTACATGTACCACAGTTTCTTTAGCCATTTGTCTGTTGAAGGGCATTTGGTTGTTTCCAGAGCCTGGCTATTATGAATAGTGCTGCAATAAATATATGTGTGAGGAAGGGTGAGTTTTATAATCTTAATGATCTTTCTGCACTTGGTGATTTTGTAAGAGTTTGTCATATCACATATTTGTATTACAGCTTGTCAAAAACTTGCATCTGTTAACATTATTACAGGACTTTGTTTATATGAATTATGTTCAGCTTTAATTATTAGCATACTCTTGTTTCTCTGGTATAACCCTTGTATGGATTTGTTCATTGTGTTCGTATTACTGGATTAAAAATGGTAGTATTTTCTAAAGGATTTTATTTTTTGACTTCATTTATTGATTGATTAATTGGTTGATTTATTGGTTTTTGAGCCACACTCAGCAGTACTCAGGGGTTACTCTGATTCTGCACTCAGAAATTGCCCCTGGCAGACTGGGGTACCATATGGGATGCTGGGAATCCAACCGGGTCCCTTCTGTGTCAGCCGCATGCAAGGCAAGCATACTATTGCTGTGATATCTCTCCAGCCCCATTCTTAAATATTTTAAATCTAAACTCATGATTAAGGTTAGCTTTTAATTTTCTCAAGTGTGTGAGTGTGCTCTCAAGTATGTGTGTGTGTGTGTCTGTGTGAGTGTGTGTCTTTGTGTGTGTTTTCTTCTCAGATCTTCAAAATAAAGTTTTGCTACCTATCCCCAGCTCTAAAGAAAAATATAGAAGAAATTTTCTTTATCTTTTATCTGTTAAGAGTTTGTGTAAAATTATACCTACTTTATTTAGTTATAAATACATGAATTTATTCATGATTTAGACGCCATAATCTTAATACTAGGTGAAAAGTGTAATAATTACACAACTAATTCAACTCTTTATTTTTACTAGTTTATTAGGTTGTTATTTTAAGTATTAAAATAATTAAGTTTTCTGTATGAAAGTGTAAATTTCATTATTCTTCCTTCTTCCTTCCTTAGCTGCTGTCGCAGAAGCAAGATCCTTCCATGAAAGACAACTTTTCTTTTCCTTTTCCTGTCTTTCTCCCTCCTACACTTCTCTCTTCTTTCTCTTCCTTCTTTTTACTCATTATTTTAATAGTTTTGTATTTTATTTTTGGTTTTTGAGTCCCACCCATTTGATGCTCAGGGGTTACTCCTGGCTAAGCGCTCAGAAATTGCCCCTGGCTTGGGGGACCATATGGGACACCAGGGGATCGAACTGCAGCCCTTCCTTGGCTAGCACTTGCAAGGCAGACACCTTATCTCTAGCGCCACGTCTCTGGCCCCTACTTTGTATTTTTTAATGATTGGCAGTATGTAAACATTTCCAGATTTGTTTAATTGAGATTCCTATCTCAAACCTTAATATATGATCTATAACATGAAAGAAATTGTGATTGAATATCTTTGATTCGATTTCTCTTAATTTTTGCTCAAACCTTTGTGTGATGTTGTACTCACCAACGAAGTCAATAGAAAATGTCCTTACACTCATCATTATATATATCCAATATCTAGCAATAACTTAACTCTACATATATACATACAAAGCATACATACAAACTCTACATACATACAAAGTTAGTGAATCACAGCCAGTACCAATGTATTTCTCACTAACTTCTTTGACTTCCAAGTTTCCACTTGATTTACCAGAATGCCTATGACCACTCCAAAAAGCAAGTTGCTTGAGAAATTAGTAGAACAAAAGACACAGTTTATAGCTAAAACATTTTATTTATGAAAACTAGTGATATATTCTGAAAATATATGGCCATATTTTTCGGGTTTCCACAGGAGCTAGAAAAGACTTAGACAAGTGAGGAAACTGGAAAAGTAAATTCTTAGCTCATCTTCATTAACAACATATATGTTCACAATTAACACCACAATCTATAAGAAAACGAATATAGAGACACATACACACACACACAAAAAAAAACCTCAGTAAAATAATATTAGTTGGTGTCAAATGAGGAGAATACATTGGCTTGGTTTTGCATTTTATTTGATAAGAGTTCAAGGAGCGTATAGCATATGAGATTTTATATCTAAGTTTTCAAGAAAAGGAATGGTTCTAGAAAGACAGAGTCACAATAATGTAACTATAAAATCTAAATCTGAATACCAGCATCAAAATATATTTGGTGTATGTTGCTGGGAAAAAAAGGTAGGCATTTTGTGCCTTGGTCTCTTCAAAAATTAGGGTGATTGGGTATAGACACATGCATGCACATATACACTAATATATAATATAACTATTTATATGTGTGTTAATTTATATTATATGATTATATAACATATCATATAGACATAAATTATATGATCATATATCTATCTGTAGTCATAGCTACAACATATAAATTTTATAATTTTAAGAACAGCATTTGATTTTATTCTTTTTTGGGGGGGGCTGTGCTCAGGGGTTACTCCTGGCAGTATGCTCACTACACTCAGAAATCACTCCTGGCAGGCTCGGGGGACCATATGGGATGCTGGGATTTCAACCATTGACCTTCTTTCTGCATGCAAGGCAAATGCCCTACTTTCATGCTATCTCTCCAGCCCCTGATTTTATTCTTGAGTGAAATAAAAAGATTATTCTCAAATTTACTGAGTAAAGTAGAAGACTCATTCTCTTATACTACTATATATCAGACTCATTCTCTTATGCTATATATCATCTTATACTCTTGTCTCTTATACTATGTATCTTATATCTCTTATACTATATATCATTATATTATACAATTGTACTAGTTTGACATAATAGAAGTATTGCTATTTTATTTTCTAAGAAATTTATAAAGACTAAAATGATTCATGATAAAATGCATATGGTATAGGCTTTTGTGCTATGCATATTTATATATGTGAGAAGAAATATGTTGAGACCAAAAGATCCGTTGGTTTGTTTTGTTCTGTTTTGAGGCCATACCCAGTGGTGCTCAGCGGTAACTCCTGGCTCTGCCCACAGAAATTGTTCCTGTAAGGTTCAGGGGACCATATGGGATGCAGGGGATTGAATCTGGGTCTGTCCTGGTCAGGCACGTGCAAGGCAAATGCCCTACCACTGTGCTATAACTCTGGGCCCAGTTTTTGAAGAATTTCAACTACAATTTTGGGATGTTACCTGTTATTACTGTTCCCTTCCAGGCATAGACCTTAATCCACCTAGGGTACACAACATATGGGCCCCTTAAATCTTTACTTCTACTCAATCTAAAAGTAAATGAATTGATGCTTCTACTTTAAAATAAGGTTATTTTGCAACATGAAAGGGACACTGGAGTTGGGGTGATAGTACAGAGATAGGGCATTTACCTCGCACATGGCCAACCTGAATTTGGTCCCATATGGTCCCCCAACCTTCACATCTTCTCTATTTCACATTCTTTGTTTCATCTGAAAAATATTTAGATAATTTTCCCCATAAGCAATATAATTTGAAAAACACTCAGTATTGTCGTTAGCATACACTGCTGTTTGTGGCTGGTGTGACTAAGATGATTGGAGACATATGTTAAAATTCTTAGATGTTTCCAATCAGCTTAACAGGCTACTAGCATCTAAATTTATCTTTCCCAAACACATAGAAAGGTAAAATAGTTGATAAAATGAGGAGTTTTGAAACATTTGCTGTTTTGTTGTGAAGTATATATAGAGAATTTTAGACATATGTAAAATGAATAACCTGTTTTGCCACTGAGCTAGAATAATTATTAGAAATAGAAAAAGGTTTTATTTAAATTGTATTCTTAAGAATACTTATCACCAACAAGAAGGGCAATGGAAAATAGATGACAAGGGAGATGGATTTTGAGAAATTTCCCTCGTCTTGGATGGGAACATGATACAATAATATTCATATTTAAATGTTATGGAAAGGAATCAATATAGAGAGATTAATGCTGAAAAACAAAACAAAAGAATCACTCAGGGGAACACTGCTCAGAAAAAAAAAAACAAGAGAAGGAATTTAGGTGGAAATATCCTTCTCCCTAGAAGTATAGTGAAGAATTTGAGACATATATTTGCTAGAAAGAAGAAATTATTTCTATGAAAGGATGTTAACTTCTCTGTTTACTTGTGGCATATTAAAAGACATGTTTAATTAAACCATTGAAGAGTTTAGGAGGGCATTCAGTGGTTTACTTGGGGAATAAAGACTGTGTGAAGAAATCAAAGAGAAAAATTAGCAGTATATCATACTTGTTATGAGTTGTGTGCTTATTTGGAAAGAGGTTGGGCTACACTACATACATTATAGGAGTAAAAATTTCTAAAATTTTTTTTTTTTTGGTTTTTGGGCCACACCCGTTTGACGCTCAGGGGTTACTCCTGGCTATGTGCTCAGAAATCGCCCCTGGCTTGGGGGGACCATATGGGACGCCGGGGGATCGAACCGCGGTCCGTTCCTTGGTAGCGCTTACAAGGCAGACACCTTATCTCTAGCGCCACCTTCCCGGCCCCAAATTTCTAAAATTATGCTTGATATGGAAATGGAAAGCAGTTGACATTCTTCCATAGAACATTTTACAAGTGTCGGCAAACTTTCTCCAAATTTATTTCCACAAAAATGTACTGGTTCTGCCTGAGACTTGACGATGACTTTCTTAAGACATGGCTTTTTACAATGGATATTTACCTAATCTAGGTCCCAATAGAGTGGTAAGATGTCCTTGTATCCTCATGATTGGGTTTGGGAATATCAGTAGGCAAGTGAGCAAGATTGCTTTCTGTAATTAAGGAAAATCCCGACTAATTGACTCTAGATTTCTTCTGATTCTTGTCAGAGGCTACCAACCCTAAGTTCTAGCTGGCTTTCTAGAAGATCATTCATTTCATGAATCATAATTTCCTAGGGCACAATGCTAGGTGAAAGAGTCCATTGTATTCATAAGAATGGCATAGCAATTGAAATCTGGGAATGCAATTTAGTCAACCTCCTCATTTCCTAAATGAGGTAAAATTATAACAATCTCTTAAGGAACAGAGTTTTAGAAATGCTGGATTAAAAACATTTATTGGGGAGAAGAATAGTAGAGCATATTGTGGTCTTGAAAAGAAAGTCACCATGTCTACATGTGGGCAGTTCCATAGATTCCATTTATTCTAGAAAGAAATGTAAACGAAGCTGTGAAAAATTATAGATATAGCAGTCATGCAGTTGAAATCTAGCAGTCTTGGGTAAAGAGGCTAGTCAAGTTCCCAAAGTCACACCAATTTCACCCACTACACACAATCGTTGTTTTGCCAATGGTTCAGCTTCACCATTCAAATATGGCATTCTACAGAGACACTAATATGACCAATGCTTCAGGTATGACAGTATTTGGGCTGACATCACCAGGCCTTTTTTGGAGTAGATGGTGCAGGAGCTCTCCTTCCCCCCACCCCCCAAAAAGCCTGACAACTGAGAAAATGCCCGCAAATGCCACAGTAGCAGCCAGCTTGCCTGGAATTTCTGGATCATGTGGCTGCATATGCCTCCAAGCAACAACTCCAATTTTTAAAATTTTGTAATCTCAATAGGAACACACCAATTTAGATGCCAACATCTATTTGAAGTCACTAATATTCAGAGACAAAAGAAATAAGAGAAAATCAACTATCAAGAAAAACATTGTAAACCATCTTCTGACAACTGACTTAATGACCTCATTACAAGATACAATAACTTTTACACATTTCTCTTGTTGCTGTATGTCCTTCAATACCACCCTAGTTTTCCCGTTCTGTGAAACAGTATCTTGACAGTATGGTAGTCTCCACATAAGTTCCTAGTGTTTGGATATAATATTTTCTCTTTCTCTCCCTTTCTTTATTTCTTTTTCTTTTTGTCTTTCTCCTTCCTTCCTTTCTTCCTTCCTTTCTTCTTTCCATGCTGCCTTCCTTTCTTCTTAACTCCTTTCTTTTTTTTAAATATAATTTTTATTTTGATCATAGTGGCTTACATATTGTTGACAATAATATTTTAGGTACATATTTACATAAAATCAGGGAGGATTCACATCACCAAATTGTCCTCCCTACACCTCCGTTTTTGTCCTACCTCCCATATCCTCTTCCCTCACCCCCAGGGTTGCTAGAATATGTGGTCCCCTCTGTATCTAGCCTACTACTTAGTAGTCTTGCACCTGTTTGGTCCTGGTGCCTCCCTTATTTCCCCTCTAACTGGGGGGCAGGACTAGCTAGTTCAAGTTACGTGGTTTGTTTGGAGGAGAGAAAAGTAATAAACTAGGGTAAAAGTCTAATACGCCGAAAAAAAGCGGAATTCTTCTAGAGGCTCTCATCATCGGTTTGAGAGACGAAGTAGAAAAAAAAGGTGAAATACTCCACCAGTACAAAAAGAAGTGTCAAATATCCAGTGAGGACTCCAACAATAACGATAAGCACCTAAAAACAACAACAACAACAAAAACACAAAACAAAACAAAACAAAAAAGAAACGCCATAGTCTTGATATAAGAAACATGGCATAGTATATAAAGGAAGAACAGAAAGGAAGAGAAAGAATAAGTATAACTGGGGACAACAACTTCAATAATCACACCCAAACAGAAAAATTGACCAAAAACTTCTTTCTTTTATTCTACTTCCCTTCTTTCTTTTATTCTACTTCCCTTCTTCTTTCTTCCTTCTTTGAAATGTCTTAAGAACTACAAGGGAAAATGATACGTTATCAGTCTCATAGCTATACGGAGAATAAAGAAGTATATTAAATGCCAATAAATACGCCTTAAGGGTTGATATGAAGAACTAAATCTACTCTCAGGCGTCAAGAGACTATAGAATGAGAAGTTGCATAGAAATAAGAATTGCCACTCTTATGGAAAGTGTACACAGTGAAATGTATATATAAAACTTGAATATTATCATGATTTTAAGTCATGAGAAGTCAAAAAGGAGAAGAAAGAAAGAAAGGAAAATGAGAGCAGGAATATATTTAGATTTAGACCATTTGGGAGATCTAAGTTTTATCTTCAGCACTACTTCTTTCTCTGAGCACAGAGCTGAGTATAACTGTTATGCACCAAAGGGTAAGACCCCCAAAACTACTACCAGAAACTTTTACCTCCTCCCATTTTTCTTTCCATCTATCTCTTCTTCTGTCTCATACAGAATTGTCAGTAATCCAGTGGAGACCTCTTTGCACTGAACTTAAAGTCAGCACAATCCCCACTATGCTTGAAAGGGCATGCAGGGCTCAATTTGGGGTTCATTAACCATCTTGAACTATTTTTCAAATGTTTTAGGTTCGAACAAACCCAAACCACACTAGACCAGTCATTTTTTTTTTCTCTTCACTGTTAAACCTATGTGTATTTTGAGGGGAAATGTAATCCATATGTTTTTGATTCTTTTACACTTAACTCCTCAAGCAGGATTTGTTAAAGCTATTTGATGTCTTGGATGCTGTTTGAGCCATTTCCTTGTGACTTGCAAAGTCTTTTCTTCTCTAGAAATAGGAAGTTTCATTTGTGAAATGGAAATGTGCTTGAAACCCCAAGGTCTCATTTGGGCTCATAATTCTGAATGATTGGAATGAGTGAGAAGTATGCTCTATTCATTCTTTCAGAAGAATTTTAGATCAGGGGAATAACTTCACATTTTTCATATAATTACGCGATTTTTCTAGGTCTTAAATATAATATTCTTGTTGGGGGGAACTCTAGAAATATTTCATAGTGAAATCATGCACCATTAATGAATAAAGAAGAGGTACCTCAGTTAAATTAGCCTTATAAAGAAAGAAAACAAAATTCTACCAAATGAATCCATAACAGGTATTAATTATAATCCTAATAGTCACTTGTTGTTTTCATTTGCCAATCACAGAATAAATGTCAAGTAAATATCCCCCATAACTCCAACTAAGGTAATTGAAAATTCTCTACAAACGAGTAATATTTTTGTTTGGTTTTGGGCCACACCCAATGATACTCAGGGATTACTATTGACTCTGTGCACAGAAATCATTCTTGGGGGACTCAGGGGACCAATCAAATGCCAGGGATCAAACCTAGGTCAGCTGTGTGCAAGGCAAATGCCTTATTGACTGTTCTACTACTGAAGCCCCAAACAAAGCTATTTTTATGTCTGGCGAAAAAGAGCTAATTTCTTAGATTATCTTCAATGCACAAAGTTTAAATTAATGCAATTGATATGAAGTTACATGCAATTGATATAAAGTCTAGGAGTTATCATATTTCTTCTATTTCTGTGTTGAGTAGGACAAAACAATATATGCTCAACTTTGCAACTTTGCAACTGCTTCTTCTGCTTTGAATAAACTATGCTCAGATCATTGCTTGTTTCTTTACATAGGCTGACTCTATAGAGTCAGAACTCTATAGAGTTCTTGTTCATGTGGCTCTCCATTTCCCCTTCAGTAATTCTCTATGTTATTTCCCAATATTGCTAAGAGCAAGCTCCCTTTACTTGATCTTTGTCTATTTAATATCCCCGTCTCACCATTATAAATTTAAATTTACCCTGGTATTCCAAAACTGAAAACACTGGTTGGGAAACAGAAATCAATAAATGCTCACTGACTCAAACTGAAATCTTTTATTTCACCAGTAACTAAAGACACATAGCACTGAAAGACCTAATTTACTCCAGAACAGGTCAGGTCCCTTGATGATTATGTTTTCCAGTAAATTTTATTTTGCTGCACAAACCTTATATGGATTTTGAATTTACTTGTAAACTTCTAAAAGTAGCAACTGAGACTTGTATCTTGTTGATTTGAGGAAGTTTTAATCTCATTAATATTATCTCCTAATCTATAAACATAGGATGTTATTTGACTTGTTTGGCATAATTTATTTCCTTTTAAGAGTGTTTTGAAGTTTTTGTATGAATGAATGAGACCCCAAATAATCAGAAAATCTTGAAAAATCAAAGGTTTTAGGATTGATCTTTTTCCAGTTTTAAAACTTATTACTATATTGTCATCAAGACAATACATGACCAGCATGAGGATATATATATATTCATAATAATGGAATAAAACACACTACATAATAAATAACCATTATGCTTTTGGCCAATTAATTTTTAATAAAATGTCATAAAGTTTCACTAGAGAAAGAATGGTGCCTCAATAAATTGAGATGCCCAGAAGAATAAAAACATATAAACAAATTTCTTAGGTTGCATACAAAATGTAACTCAAAATATATTAAAGACTAATTTAGGGGACAGAGTGGTGGTGCAAGCTGTAAGACATCTGCCTTGCACAAGCTAGCTTGGGACGGACTGCATTTCGATCCCCCAGCATCCCATATAGCCCCCAAGCCTGGAGCAATTTCTGAGTGCATAGCCAGGAATAACCCCTCAGTGTCAACCAATATGGCCTCAAAACAAAACAAAACAAAAAGACTAATTTAACTATCAAAGAAACAAATCTCCTAAAAAACAAAGGTGTAAATAATCTTTAATTTGGATTATATACTCATTTTTTCAAACTTTTTTTTTTTTAGTTTATTGGGTCACATCTGGCAGTGCTCAGGTGTTACTCCTGACTCTGTTCTTAGAAGTTGCTCCTGGCAGGCTCTGGGGACCATATGGGATGCCGAGCATTAAACCAAGGTCATTAAGGGTTGGGCACGTCCAAGGAAAGTGCCTTACTGCTATGCTATCACTCCAGTCCCTATACATATATATGTATGTATGCATATATATATGCACACTCATTTCTTCTATGAGGCACTCATAGTATAAAACATAAAGGAAAACATAGGTTAATTAAATTTTATTAAAATCAAGTTTGTTGCATTTCAAATGACACCACCCAAGAGCAAAGTCAACTCACAGAATAAGACAAAATATTTGCAAGTCCTATATCTGGTAAGAAATAACTATACAGTATACATAAAGAATTCTTACAACTCAACTAAAAGATTTTTTGAAACTAAATTAGAAGTTGACAAATAACAAAAGACTTAAAGAAACATCCCTACCAAAAATGATGTATGACTAGCTAATAAGTTTTTTACATTAAAAAAGGTTAACATCAGTAGCTATTAGAGAAATGCAAATAAAAACCACATGGGATTTGAATTTAACCCACTAAGATGACTAAAATAATAACATAGAAAAATTAAAGATTACAATTCTGAGTAAGAATATGGAAAGATTAGAATACATATATATTGCTGTTTGGAATGTAAAATGATACAACGGATGTGGAATATACTTAGCTGTTTCTTAAAAATGTTAAACATCAAGTTACCATATGACCCAACAAAATCACTCTTAGGTATATGCCCTAGAGAATTGAAACCACAGGCTACATTAAAAAAATATTGTATTCAAATGCTTATCAAAACATTCTCTACAATACAGAAAAGTAGAAACTATTGAGTTTGTGTTTTTTGTTTGTTTCTTTTGGAGCTACACTCAGTATTGCTCAGGGGTTACTCCTGGCTCTGCACTCATAAATCACTCCTGGTAGACTCAGAGAATTATATTGGATACTGGAGATTGAACCTGGATCTGTTCCAGGTTGGCCATGTACTGCTGTGCTCTCGCTCTGGTCCCATGAAATTTTTATCAGTGCACGGAGATACACAATGTGATATTCTCACAAAAAAGAATATTTTTGAGTCTGTAGAGAGATAGTAAAAGTATTAAAGCTTTTGTTTTGCATGAAGATGACCCTGATTCCACCCCTGGTAATACACATTTCCTGCCACCACTGTCCCCAGTTTTCCTCCACTGCCTTTCTTGTCTGTTTCTAGAGCAAGCATTTTACTCCTCTAGATTTCTCTTTCTCTACCTCTTTTCCCTTGTAGACATTGGTTTGCACTATTATTAATTATAGGGTATCATGCATATCATGTTATCTCCTTTCAACACAGTTGTCCAGCTTGATAATTTCCTACTCTCATTGTCAGAGTAGTCCATTCTCTGTCCTAACTGCACTCCTTCACTTGTGGCAATGTTTTTGTGGCAATACTTTTTACCATGACTGGTCTTCCTGGTCCTCATCTCTTGATATTATTACCATACTATTAATTTTTATATCCATGACTTTTTGAGTTTATTCTATATCTATTCATCTTCCTCTGACTCATTTCATTCAGCATAATATTCTCCATATACATCTATGCATAAACGATTTTTTTGACTTCAGTTTTCCTACCAGCTGCATAACATTCCTTTGTGTATACATGTACCACAATTTCTGTATCCACTCATCTGTTATCAAGCACTTGGGCTGTTTCCAGATTCTGGCTATTGTGAATAGTACTGCAATGAACATAGGAAGGGAGAAGGCTTTTCTGCATTGTGTTTTTGGGTTCCTAAGGTATATCTCTAGGAGTGGTATTGCTTGATCATATGGAAACTCACTTTCTACTTTCTTGACAAATATCCATATTGGTTTTCAAAAAAGCTGGACCAGTTGACATTCCCACCAGCAGTGAATGAGAGTCCCATTATCAAAGTAGTGGCATAAGATAAATGGGCAAGACACATCTATATATTATTATGTTCTTAAAGAATTACCATTTGCAGTGCCAATGACAGAGATGTCATTAACATTTAGTTTATTACCTTAATAACATTGTGAAACTAAAAATGTTCTTATGTGCCATTCTCTTAGTTCAAGATCAAGACGATGAGTAGAAATAGAAGGCTTTGTTATATCAATTCCTTTGAAGACTCAGGAACCTCTAGATAGTAAAGCTGGAGTTTAAAATTTTGAAAGAAGGAATAGAGTAATAATGATATCATCAGAGCAAAACAGATTCCTTTGTGATCTGTATATATAAAGTAAAAATATAAAAAAGTACAAATATGTAGATATCATGTTCTAATAAAAACAGGTAAGAAATATTACTATGGAAAAATCAGGAATGTTGTTAGTGGTATTTTGCTACTTTTAATCATTTTAAGGAATAAAACAACTTCTTTGTCTTAAATGATATTTGTGTATATTAAAACCATTCAGCAAATGTTATTTATTATTTGTCTTTTCTCATAATTGTGGAGTATTAATCCTGAGCTTCAATAGTCAGAGTATTGAATGGTGAAATATTTGTGGTGTTATTTTGTAGAATAAGTGTTATGTAGTGACAAAAATAGTGCAGAAAGTAATTTCACTTACATTTCTGCCTACTGGTGATATAATAATTCTGACATACATAATAATAAAAGAGAAAATTTCTACTAATGGAGCTTACTTGTGCTTTCCTGTGGATTCCAAGTCCCTATGCACCATCTTTTCTAACTTCACTTGTTCAAAATGAGATCTAATTGCTGCATTGTGGACTCTTCCTTGTTAGTGAATGTTTATAAATTAATATTCTTTCCACAAGGACTACAGTAGTAAATGATAAATTTGTAACATGATGCTATGTGTAGATTGTTTAGTGATAAATAATTGAACATCACTCTTGTATTAGAGATTAAATTCTATTAACTAAACAAACAATGAACCAAGAAACTGCAATGAGTTGAGAAAAATAATTACTTTGACACAGGAAATGCAAGACCCTAGAGTGAGGAAGTTGAAAGATTCATTCAAGATTTGGTTGGCAAGCAAGGCAGAACTTATACTGAGATTTTTAAACCAGGTCATTTTGCTAAGACTTCATTCTGAGGACTGGTAGAAACACTTAAAAGTTTTTAATAGGAAATGGTTTAATTATATTTTTCATTTTGAAGGAAAATTTTGCTACTATGGATAGTGATATTATAATTTTGTTTTTGTTTTTGTTTTGTTTTGTTTTTTTGAACCACACCTGGTGACTCTCAGAGGTTACTCCTGGCTATGTGCTAAGAAATTGCCCCTGGCTTTGGGGGACCATATGAGATGTCGGGATTGAACTGAGGTCTTTCCTAGGTCAGCCACATGCAAGGCAAAAGCCCTACTGCAGTGCTATCGCTGGGCCCCATGATTTTATACATGTTTTTTTGGTCACACCCGGCAGTGCTCAGGGCTTACTCCTGGCTCTATGCTCAGAAATCGCCCTTGGCAGGCACAGGGGACCATATGGGATGCCAGGATTCGAACCACCGTCCTTCTGCAATAAAGGCAAACGCCTTATCTCCAGGCTATCTCTCCGGCTCCAATTCTATCATTTTTAATGTAAACCAGAAAACTTTAAAAATATAAAAATTATCACTACTAATTATACAACAACAATAACAACAACTTTGGGATGTCCTGGATGAACTGATTGTCCTGGATATGTTGTCGCTTTATTTATAGTAGGCTGCAATGGAATATGTGTGGGATGAAGAATAGTCAGGGAGAAGGAATGGTTTGAATACTATAAGACAGTCAACAAGTGTTATTTTTTAAAAATAAACATAAAAATTTTCTGTTTGATGTGGAGGGAGAAGAAAATAATAATAGTAATAGGAAGAAATGAAGAATAAAGGAAAAGGAAGAAGAAAGAAGTAGAGGAAGGAAAAAGGAAGAAAAGGAGAAAGAAAAAAGAAAAGGAGGAGGAGAAGAAAGGAGAAGAAGAAAGAGAAGGAGGAGGAGAGAAAACAATGAGTTGTTGCATTATATTTAGATATCTGACTTGAAACTGGATGATGATAGTGGAGAAGTATAAAAATGAAAAAAATGAAAGTAGAAAATTTAACTGTGAGTTTATAAATTTCTATAGGCACATGTTTAATTTGAAGAGAGTTTTTAATACCCTGAAGAAGCTGGCATCAAGAATTGTCCTTTAGATATGGGACTACCATCTAGGATGGTTAGCTGGCCCACAATGACTATGTGGTCCTCAGATCTAGCTCTAGGTCATGTTTCTACAGCATGAAATAGATCTAAGATACAGCTTACACTGCAGTACTTACTTTCCAGTTGTCACTGATGTGGAGTTGATCAATGGGAGAAAAATTTCCAGTGGTCCAAAAATTAAATTTATCTCTTATTACTTTACTATGCAGCTTTTTGGAGGATCTTAAATCCGAGAATCACCACTGCTTCTCTTTGCTTTAAGCAGAGAAACTCACTTTTCATTGGATTTCCCCTTTGCTGAAGGACTAGGAATGTCTGGCAGCCTTTTTGTATGAAAACAAATAAAATCTTGCAGTATTATTTACATCTAAGTTTCTCAAACATAAGGTTTTTCTAATTTGTTTCATTGTGATTCTTTTTTCATGGCTCTTAAAAATCTATTGGGTTATTTATTGACTTAGCATTGTTTTAAGCTTCCATATGTTCAACAATTTATGGAAGCAAACCATCTGGGATGCAATTCGAACATAAATATAATCTCCAAGGTTCTTTGCAGTGACAAGAAAATTCTCTCAATATTTTAGTTGTTATAATAAATCTCAATAAAAAGATCACCTTTTAGGATGAATAAGCAAATTCTCTATATTAGTTCTACAGTAAACACTTAATTTTTCTATAATTAAATGAAGTTTTTCTAATAATAACAATTTTTTCTAAGAATAATATTGATGCCTCAAAGTAATAGTGGGGGAAAACAATGATTTAGTCTTGAAAACTGTCACTGGCTTATTAGCAACTGGAAGGTTCTATATTAGGTCCTTATCCTTGCAGACTTACAGTCAGTAAAGTAGACGAAAGAAAAAAAATCCTCTGGCTTCATACTAATGGTATTTCATTCATAAAAAGAAATTGTGCCCTGAGATTTAATTGAGTGGTTCCAGGGCCATGCCAGCAGAAAATCAGTTGGTTGGGCTCCTATATAAACATGATGACATGTGGAGGGCGGTGTTTACTTTTTTCTAATTAAAGCAAATTAGAAATTCCATTATATTTCTTCAGTGAGTTCTGACAGCAGCATGCCCTGGGAATTTCTCATGGTACCTCGAGAGCAAAGCGTTTTCCTAATTCAACATTCATTTGTTCCCTCAAGTTTTCAATTTATTCCAGGCTCTAAGTGTTTAAGCCGGCTCTGAGACCTTGGTTTTTCAGGATCATTTGAAAACAAGAATAGAGAACATTGTGGAATTTAAACCAACCACTTGTATTGACATTGGATGTTTTATTTTTTTTCTTTTCTTTTTTCTTTTCTTTTCTTTTCTTTTCTTTGTGTGTGTGTGTGTGTGTGTGTGTGTGTGTGTGTGTGTGTGTGTGTGTTTGGGTCACACCCAGTGATACTCAGAAGTTACTCTTAGTAACTTTGAAGTTTGTACTCAAAACTTTGTTGGTTGATGCAGCATGAGGGAAAATTTGCACCTCTTGTACTATTTCCTCAGGCCATACATTGAATGTTTTTGCCTTGATGCTCATTTTCCTCAGGTTGATATATACTTTAATTTCTCTTCTGTCATTTCTATAAGTTTTCATAATATTGAGGCCACTCTCCAATTGATTACCCAGTTGGGCAACAAGGATTATCTTCTGGGACCCACATTATTAACAAAACAACCAAGATGACAATAAAAATATATCTCCGGCACAGCAAAGATACATACTTTGAAGAAACTATTTTAAGATTTAATTGGACATAAAAGACTGTAAAAACTATGAGAGATCAGCATTTTGATGCTTAGAAAGAGTAATGAACAGTAAACATTATCTGTAAAAGTTCTCAAAATGCAAGTCATAAAAATCCTGTTTAATGAGCAACATGTTTCAGAGTATAATATATGGCATGTACTACAATATTGTAGTTATAAAATATTAGTCACATTTTATTTTATTGACCTTTTTTTTAACTACTAACAATTAAGAGCCAGAAGTATTTTTGAGAGACTCCACCTCGGTGTTGCTGTCAGAGAAAGTCATAAGGTTCAGATAAATTTGCTCAAGTTTAGCTCAAAGAAAAGCATTTGCTCAAGGAAAAGCATTAAAAAGCATGTAGGTTTTTCTGTATTTCTCTGAATTGAGATCTTGATGAGCTCATTTCTGGAGATAGCATTTAGTTTCAAGAAGGAATATAAAGCTTATACCTCTAATGAATGAGATGTCTTTAAGTACAACTTGAAGAAAACCATAGCACCATGAGCCCCTTTGAATGAAAATAGAAAAAAAAAAAAAAGACATCTGTGGCTCTAGCAAGAACCACGTTGTTTTGGTAGCTGTAGGATATTATGGAATTGGAAGTCAAATGTTTCCTTGACTTTTTGATGGTCAATATCTCTCGGAAAATTTAAAGCACAAATCATATTAAAAACAAATGAAAGGTCAACTCTAGGTTAATACGAGTAGGAATTTTTTTTAAAACTCTTTTCTTTTCTCCAGATAGTTTGCTACACTCTCGTTCTGCACTGCAGAGCAGAATAGGTCTAATAAAAATAGATGCGATTTTTCTAAATTGGATTTATAAATGTTGTAACCTTTGTCAATGTTTTAACCTCAGAATAGTTATTGTGAAGATCATGATGATGAAAGAGGGAATGGAACTTGAGGGATTATTATTTTCTTCATTTGAAACATACTTTCCTTCGAATGCCCAAAGATAACCAAAAATGTGCTGCATGTAAAATTTAATCTCAAGAAAAGTTATCCCACTCTCCCCTCCTCCCAATTCCCCGGCCCACCTGTTGGTGTAGTCATGGAATTTCTCCTTTGCCTCAAATGAGCTATGCAACGTCAAATATCTCATAAAAACGGCGATGGAGGTTTGTGAAAGAACAAGAAAGAGTATTTAAAGCGTCTGACTTAAAGAGAAATACCCACATGAGTTTGGCCAATTGGGGTCAGTTAAACCTCACCTCGCATCGACCATTAGTAATATTTTCCATGCACTCAGTAAAACAATGGAAACTTCATCACATCTGGTTGAGTCTCCAATACCTATGCAGCTTGTAATGGGTTTTTGAAATCTTGATATGAAACAGCAACCGTGGCACTCAATGATCGAATGTTTGTGAGCACAGAGGGAGCACTTGTTCCAAAACAATGAAGAGTTGCATATTATTATTTCCTTCTGATGCCTCCCTCTGGTTCCTATTGCTCGACTATTTCATCTTGATCCAAAAGGAAGTTTGGGGTTATTTTCATCCCTTTTTTTTTTCCTTGCTCTATCTCTAGAAAAATCATTAGTAAGCCTCCAGGAAAACCATCTTGTGTCTCTTGTGGGGTACCACATTTTCCCAATGAATAGTTTTGGTTGGCTGGATAAATTCCTTTGAAGGTAGAGAAAAGAGCTCTGAAAGATTTCCAAAAGTACAGGCGGCTTTCAAGGTTTTGTTGACACCTCACATACTAAGTATTCCAGAGATTTACAAAGAGAACATTGAATATGCATGAGCCCTAAACCGCATATTTTTGTTAATATATAAGAATGATTGATATGGGGCAGGAGCATTAGCACAGTGGGTAGGTATTTGCCTTGCACTCAGCTGACTAGGGTTCAATCCCAGACACTCCAAAATGTCCCCTGAAGCTGCCAGGAGTCATTTATGAGCATAGCACCAGCAGTGTTGCTGGGTGTGGTCTCAACTCCCCCAAAATGATGATCTAAATTTCAAAATATTGGGGCCGGAGAGATAGTACAGCGGAGGGAGTTTACCTTGCACAGCCAACCCAGAATGGACCCTGGTTTGATACCCAGCATATCATATTGTCCCCCAAGCCTGCCAGGAGCAATTTCTGAGCATAAAGCCAGAAGTAGCCCCTAAGCGCTGCTGGGTGTGGCCCACCCCCCAAAAAATAGTTCAAAATACTCACTATGAATAAAAATCATTGATAAACTTATCATAGAAAATAGTACCTACAGTTCAAAGGCACCGGGCATTATATCTCATCCAGATTTCTTTTAGCAGTACTCAGCTGATAGTAAGATCATAGTAAGATCCTCAAAGCTTTTTTTTTTTTTTTGAAATGTAGGCTACCTAAATTTCTAACTCTGAAATAAGTTTCATTGGTTTGTATTGCTGTAAAAAGGAGATAATGTACATCATATTGCCAATGGGAAAGAGATGGGAATAGCAATTAAGAGCTTAAAATATGAATTAAGAGATGAGAATAATGGGGCCGGCGAGGTGGCGCTAGAGGTAAGGTGTCTGCCTTGCAAGCGCTAGCCAAGGAAAGGACCACGGTTCGATCCCCCGGCGTCCCATATGGTCCCCCCAAGCCAGGGGCAATTTCTGAGCGCGTAGCCAGGAGTAACCCCTGAGCATCTAACGGGTGTGGCCCGAAAAACCAAAAAAAAAAAAAAAAAAAAAAAAAGAGATGAGAATAAGAATTATATCGAGCTAATATAATGGGGATGACTTTTATTAGGTATTGCCTTGTGTGCCATGCTCTCTGCTAGTCATTTTACAGAGATTAATTTTTTTTTCTCATTTTATATTCTTTATAATAGTTAAAGTAGATACTCATACTATCAACCAATTTTTCAAAGGAGCAAAAACAAGAAACTGACTTCATCTTGTTCAGATTACACAACTAGCACATCAAGTCAATATTTGAACCCTAAATCTTGATCTTAGGTCTTGCATCTTGCAATAGGGATATTTGTATCTTGGTAGACAGATCCCCTTAGACTTTGATTGCCACTGTAAAAGATGTGTATATATGTTCCTGTCTCAAAAGAGGAGTATGGATGGGTACAGCCAGATGGGATACTTATGAATACATTCCCAATCTGAACATACTTGCGATTATTTATGATTTCTAAGATTTATTATCACAAGACTCCCTTGTTAAAGAGGAATCTATTTAGATCCCTTTTATTTTTTTCTCATAATTAAAATTTAAACAGGGTCTGGAGAGATAGCACAGCGGTAGGGCATTTGCCTTGTGAGCAGCTGATCCAAGATGGATGGTGTTTCGAATTCTGGCATCCCATATGGTCCCCTGAGCCTGCCAGGAGTGACTTCTGAGCGCAGAGCCAGGAGTCACCCCTGAGCGCCACCAGATGTGACAACCTTCCAAAATTTAAATAGCACCAAGGGAAGGCAGTATAACTCTAAAAATGATGGAGCACAAACTCTTAGAGAAAATATGTTATATTTGCAGATTTTTACTGTGTGAGGAAAACATTTTTTGAAGTTGAGCTTTTTTAATTTAAGTTTTTGATTTATAATATCTTTATTTAAGCACCATGATTGCAAACATGTTTGTAGTTGGGTTTCAGTTACGCAAAAGAATACCCCCCTTCACCAGTGCAACTTTCCCACCACCAATGGCCCCTATCTCCCTCCTCCCCCACCCCTGCCTTTCTTAGAGACAGGCATTCTATTTCTCTCACTCACTACCATTTTCATGATAGTTATCAGTGTAGTTATTTCTCTAACTGGACTCACCACTCTTTGTGATAGATTTCATACCATGGGCCAGTATTTTCAGCCCTCTTTTCTATTGTTTCTGTGTATTATTTCAACAATATATTTTATTTTTCTTAAATCCCATAGATGAGTGAGACTATTCTGTGTGCGTCTCTCTCTCCCTCTGATTTATTTCATTTAGCATAATAGTTTCTATGTCCATCCATGTATAGGAAAATTTCATGACTTCACTATTTCTGATGGCTGCATAGTATTCTATTGTGTGTATATATGTGTGTGTGTATATTTATATATAGATATGTACCACACTTTTTAGCCACTCCTCTGTAGTTGGCATATGGATTGTTTCCAAATTTTGGCACATTCATTGTAGAACTATTTACAATAGACAGAATCTGAAATTGAGCTTCAATTTGTGATTCCATCTATGCCAATGTCCACTTTCTTCCTACATGGTCATAAGCACATTGACACACAAAAATATATATGTATACTCATTCATAAACAAGTATAATTTACATAACAAAATCTTGCCAGAGTTATCTGGTGTGTAAATATTTATTAGTAAGATACAGTGATTAGACTTGGTACCTAAGAAGGGTGAAGGCAAAGTTTTCAGGTGGCTAAGAAACATTTCATAAGTTCATCATCTGAGATTTTTGAGTGAGGTAGTGTGGGTCACACTTTTAGTGTGCTAGAGTTACACTTGGCCTGTGAATTTTTTTTTAAATATGGAATGCTTCACAAATTTATTAAGGCTTATCTTTACTGTGTGTGGAGGGCAGATATGGTTTGAACCAGGGACTAAATCAGGGTTGGCTGCATACAAAGCAAGCATATTATCCCTTCTCTGTATCTCCAATTCTGATAAGATCTATCTTTACAGACCTCCATTTGTCAAAAGAACAAACAAAGATGTTAAGTAATAAAATTTTGGTCATCAAAAGAAAAAGAATCACTTTATATATTGTGTATATATTATTTAAGAAATTATTTTTACGTATTGGGAAAGAGTTGGTTAATACCCCATAATGTCGGAAGCTACTTCTGGTTCTATTGAGAAATAAGTCTTGGCAGTGCTAGGGGACCATCTATAATAATATTGGGGATTAAAACCAGGTTAGCTGAATGCAAGGCAAGTGCCTTAACTCTTGTACTATCTCTCTTGCCCTGAATTCATGAATTTTAGGTCTTTGTCCTAAAGTGTCATTGTCACTCTTGAATGTACAAAATGTGCACAAACTACACCAGAAAATTATTTAGGTGAACTCGTAACAAATCAGATGTATTTGTCGTGAATATGTAATTTTTAACCATCTTTGACTCCTTCAAATGGTGGAGTATGCTCAGTCACCTAGTAAAAGGGTAAGAAAAGATAAGTTTTCTGTTATAGAAAAAGATGTAGTGTACACTGTATGAAAAGTATTAAATTTAGCTCTGTCTAAGAGATTGAACGTGATAGTGAAAACAGACTATTATAGAAATACCTCTGTTCCATCAATTTTTAAACTTCCTCATCTCACATGCAGGTATCTTACCATATTTTTCCCATGTGGAATTAGAAAGCAAGAGCATAGGATGTCTTTCTCCATTTGCACCAGAGAATCTTAGATTTTTATGACTGGCATCATGTGTTCTTCCTTTCCAAAACCTATACACTTTTCCCTGGAAAAGGTGATAAGTTAGGACCATACCTTTCCTTCACCATCTAAAAATTAATTTACAATAAATAATCCACACTCCTAAAGTATGCAAAAAAGAAATATGCAAAAAAATGCAAAAGAGAAAAAAGAGAGAGAAACAGTTACAGATGAAAGGAAAAATGAATTATTTATTTCTTAAATAGGATCTTTTGCACTGATTGGCTGTCAAGCTTTTTTTTTTCTTTTGCTCTTCAGAAACTTTTTTATACAATTTGTCTCCTTTTTCCTTTGAGGCCAGTGGGTAATCCATCAAAAACTTACATTTCATATCCATTTCTGAGTTTTCTACCAGCATATTTTCACTTACAGTCTCCTAATATATTTCAATGATGCTTCTTGGAGTTTGAGAAACCACAGTGTAGTAGAATACAGAAAGAGTGGGTTTTACTGGTATTAAAAGAACCATATCCTAGTTTCCATATCTGTATTAGGATTTGTAAATCTCAGAAATATATTTTTTAGTAAATTTGGGCACATAGAAACATACCTGAATATTGTGACTAGTGACTAGTTTTGATCATCTGAGTTAGGTTCTCTTGCCATATATTTAGAATGCTGTGGCTTTCCTCTCCTCCTTAGAAATTTGTGTCTGATGAAGGAAAAGGAAATGTACACACATTAGCAATAAAATGTATGGCAAGTGAGGTAAATAGAGCATGCATATAGAAACAGGCTAGTTGTACATTGCTAGACTTTAGCAAACGTGTAATTCAGCCACACAGGATTGTGTTTGGTGTCTAGAAGTTTCTTATGAGACTCAGGACACTTGGAAACTAAGTTCTATTAGTTTTACTCATGACTAATTATTTTGCATTAATTATATAAGTGTCTAAAATGTAGTAAAGAAAATGCTTAACAAACAAGATAGTGATATCAATGGTATCCCTTTAATTTAGTAAATAATTAATTTGAGGAACTCATGAGTATTCAAATCACAATACCTGATCGAAGATGTGAGAGTTTGAAGTACATATAATGCCAAATAACAATGAAAGTTCCATACAACAGTAGAAGAAAGAGACAAAGGAAGATTATATGTAAAAACCAAATATACTGGCAATATTTTTGGTGGGGGAGAAGAGTGATATCATTGGAAATGGAATAGACTGAGACAACAGCAATGAATGGATATCTGGCATGATGAAAGTCAACATGTTTGAAGGAATAAAAGAGGTGATGATCTGGGATAACCAACAGTAAGATTATTTGCAGAACTGAATGGTTGAAAACAATGAATAATGCATGATTGAGATGGAAAATCCTGAAATTCTCTCTAGTGCTTTCCCAACATTCCTTTCCATTGGAACTCTAAGTGGAGTCTAGAAAGTTATGAATATAGATAGTATGGACACTGTCTATATTTGGGGCATAAAGAATGACATTTTGTTTCAAGAAGTCAAAAAACTCAGGATTCTGCATAATTTGTAAAAGTTAATAATTCAGATATCATTTATTTTTGAAAATAGTGAAGGTAGATAGGCAGATGAACATATTTTGAAATTCAAATATGTTTCTAGTATCCTATTAGTTTTCAGATATTATTTATCTTAATTTTCCCAAATATCTCCTTTTGCCTCTTTTAGTCCAATAGTAAAACTTAAAAAAAAATAATTTAGAGTCAATGCAAAGCCATTTCTGTGGTTTTTGAACTCTTCTACTCATTTTACTTTTTAAGCCTGCATGTTTTAACAATAAAACTATTTAATCCAGTCTTATAAAAGTTTAGGAGATAAACAGATTAAAGCTGCTTCACTAGAGGGTCATATCTTTTGTTTTGTTTTGTTTCTGCTTTTGGGTCACACCTGGCAGCTCTCAGGGGTTACTCTTGGCTCTATGCTCAGAAATCGCTCCTGGCAGGCTCGGGGGACCATATGGGATGCCGGGATTTGAACCACCAACCTTCTGTATGCAAGGCAAACGCCCCAACTCCATGCTATCTCTCCGGCCCCAAAGGGTCATATCTTAAGATGATGAACATAGTGAACCATATTCAGAAGATCAGAATTTCACATTAAATATCCCTTGAACTAATTTGCTTTGATTCAGTGTAACCATGACTAGTTTGAATTTCAAATCTATTCCAAATCCAATCCTAATTGCAGTAATGAACAGGAAGGAGGAAATCAAGAACTGAATAACTAAGTAGAATGAACACTGAAATTATTTATCCTTATCATAGCTAATAAGTAACTACCATATGATTTATTTAGAGACAAACTCTAAACTTATTTCATGAATGATGACATATCAGTCGTCTATTGTTGCATAATAAATTATCTCTCTCTTTTCACTGCTTAAAACAGTAATTACTAATTCAAATTTGAGCATGATCTTATTTTAAAGGTCTTTGGAGTAATATTTCTCAGGCAAACTCAGTGAGTTGGGCTAACTCAGTGTGAGCTGGGCTTACAGACTATTCAAGACTTGACTAGGACAGAGTCTATTCTTCAGGCTGGAGCAGTGACACAAGCAGTAAGGAGTTTGCCTTGCACATGCTAACCTAGAACGGTCTGTAGTTCTATTCCCCGGCATCCTATATGGTCCTCCAAGCCAGGAGCAATTTCTGAGTGCATAGCCAGGAGTAACCCTGAACACCATGAAGTGTAGCCCCAAAACAAAAAAAAAAAAATAGAAAAAGAGTCTATTCTTAAACCCACTCTAGTGGATACTGATTTCCCAGATACTCATTATTAGCCAGACCCAAATTCCTTGTGATGTGGACTTCTCCATCTGTAAATATAAACATGGCTGCAAGTTGCCCCTGGAGTGAGGATTCCAACAGAAAAAAAAGAATGAGAGAAGCAAAAATTGAAGCTACGAAGTTTTTATCACCTAAACACAGAAATTATTTGCCAAAATTTTGTCACATTATTATGAGAAGTCACTTAATTCCATCTATTCTTATGGGGAAGAAAAATACACAGGGCAGTAGTGCTTGCTCTATTCTGTTCAACCCTTGGAGACCTTGTTCAACTCTGTCTATTTCAGATCAGATAGAATGAGTCAAATGAAAATCTTCTGGACACTGGGCACTCAATGGTGGTCCATGGAACCTGAGAAACTTGGTATCAGTAGAGAATCTCATTCTCATCCCTTCCAGATCTGAATCAGACTTACTTTTAATGAAGTGCCAAGAGTCCACGTTGTGCATTTCCAAGTTAGAAGAACACAAGTGCGTACATTATAGGTCTTCACACATAAAATCTTAAAGCAAACAAAATGGATCACATGTTAGCCTCCCTACGTTGGAGCACACAGTGATAAATTAGTGAGATTCTGCTTTCTATGCTCTTCAGAGAAAGGCATAGATAGGTTAATCCATTATTTTAAAATGCAGACACAGTCACTGTTTCATGGCTTAAAGATGAAGCTTGAACTTTTGTTGGCTATCAGATGGAACAACGATCACATGGATGTCTCTGATTCCTGTGCAGCATTTACAGAGAAAACCAGATCCTTTGAACTCGTGAAAAACACCAAGCCCATCATCCAAGTATCTTTCGTTCCTGGAGATTATCAAAGTTTTCATTACAGGTTAAATTCTTTGTAACTTTTTCATGTGGAAACTATCCTGTTACTTCCTCTTAGCTCTCCTCCTGCTGAGTGCAAATGGAGTGTACACTATACTTCCTACAGCTGCTTTGGATTTAGTTACATTTTCCAGGTTTTGGGGGAAAAAAAGTGCTGACAGAACGTGGCTTCATCTACAACTCTCCACTGGTTTTTTAAGTGTATAAACAGAAATATGTTTCCTGATTGTATGTACCAATGAAATAAAAATATTATCCCTACATCAAAAGATCCACTGGCCACTTTATTTTTAGAAACAGGGCACTAAAGAGAAACAGAAAAATGTGTTGGAGAAAGGTCATTATGAGATAAAGACAGCAAATATGGCTAGACAAAGGGGAATGCACTTTTTAGTTTGCACTCTTTTCAACGCACCTTTTGTTTGCACTATTTTCAATAAAAGATGTGTCCTTTTTAAAGAAAAAGTCTTTCCACTTGCATCTGGGCAGAAAGTCAGATTCAAATAGATATAATTGGGAAAACTTACTAAATGATGGACTTATGTTACATTTTGCCCCCTAAAACTGATACCTTTTTTGTTTTATTTTATTTTATAGTTTGGAACAAAATCCCTTCAAATAAATATATTTAAAAGCAAGAAACCCAAAAGTCATATTTTATTGTAACAAGATGAAGTAAATATAAACTTAAGATGGGACCACCTAAAGGCAAACAATTTTGCTGAAGCTACACAATCACATTTAGTATGGCATCTCTCCCACCCCTTTCCTTTGGGTTTCAGGTATGATATTGTGTGTAATAAAACTACCAACAAAAGTGTAGGGTGCTTGCCCAAAGATAAGCTTTCTGATGATGTATTCAGTTAAGGAACCAACCTCTAAGGGTCCTGGTTGGGAAAAAGTATCCTGAGGGAGTTTGAAAGTTAGGACCTATGAGCAAATAAAAGACAGGTGAACCAGTGCTAACAGATTACTGATGAGTTGGATACTGGCAATGACATCTGGGGACTCCTCTGTGTATATTTCAAAAAACAAAGACACTGAGTCAATCAAAAATAAGTTATTCCAAAAAATCAACTTAAGATGATAGACAACAAATAATGACCACTTTTTAGGTACAGAGCAGGTGGTGGTATGAAAAATAGGGCTCTAAATTAAGACTTTAATTTCATTTTCAGGTTGCTGACAAATCCAGGTCAATCTTAGGGTCACTACTTGTATTTAATAATCAGGCTTATAAGCATCCTTGGTCATGAAGAATTAGTGTGAGTGTACATGTGTTGAGTATAGACCCAATGGAGCACAATGACACTGAAAACAAAATGAAGAAAAGAGCAAGGAGTCCTGGGTATTGGGCAAAAGAACTTTTAGATCCCAGCTTTTTTTCCCTGGTACATGGGATCCCATTTGATTGCCAAAAGACACAAAGGGAAGAGGAATAAGGAAGTGGAAAAACCATGTGGGTGTCTGAGAACAACCATCTGCTTTGAACCTTCCTCATCCACCTCCTCATAACGAAGAGTAGTGAGTCGATGAAATGGTTGCTGGAGTGAGCCATCATCTGGTCCACATCCATGCAGACCCAGGAGAGACCAGAGGAAGAAAAATGAAAAGGGCTTCATTCAAGTCACTCTCCTTTCTACAGAGACATGCTTTCAAAGTCTTGTCTAGACAGCTGAGCCAGTTGTGATCAGCTGGGGACGCACACAGGTTCCTGTTGTTTCAGTTGTGTGGTTTCCTATGAGCAAGAGAGAAACTGCTGATCCTCACAGCTCTATCATCATGAATATGCCCTTATTATATCCCATTCCGATAAATAGAAGCAGGCTCTAATTTCCTTTGGAAACAAGGCAGAGGAGGAGAAAGGGTATACCACCATGAAAGGCAATCTTGCCTGGAACCAATGTGCTTAAGTATTGAACTTTGGGTCACACTGACATTTTCCTGCAATGATATTCGAATACATAATTACTTAGCTCTTCATGTGGTATTGGTAGTGCAAAGAGCAAGTGTGTGTTTTCTATTTATTTTCCATAATTCCCATTTATTGTTCTCCAACCTGAATGATGGGGCAAGCTTTCTTCTACCACATTGAAGGAAATTTGCCTGTGACTTTAGAAAGCTTTTAGATTTGGTTCCTTGAAGTACTTTAAGTACTTCTAGTCCTTCTTCCTTTTGTTAGGGGCCAGGTCCCCCTTGCATAGCATCTCATTTAAAGAGCATGCTTACCAATGCCCTCAATTCCTAAATATCTGAAAGTGAAGTATATAATCCAATTACCTGTGAATTGGACAGGAATCTTCTCATAGTGTCTGAACAGAAAATGGGGTCCTTTCTATAGAATTATGATGTGCCATCCAATAGGTTTAGCTCCTCTCTCTAAAGGAGAAATTCAGGATAGCTGCATATTTACTAGATAGTATAGAATTTACCACCTACTATAATGTTCACATTTTTCACTTATTTTTAAAATGTATTTGGAAAGTATGTTACTGTTGGATCATACCTGGAGATATTTAGGGCTTATTCTTGCTCTGTGGACTCTGAGCTCAGTGATAACTCCTGGTAATACTTACAGTTCCAGAGATTGAACTGTGGTAAACAGCACAAAGGACATATGCCTTAATCCCTGTGCTATCTCTCCAGCTCCAGAACTATCTTTATACTTTGTTAGCTTGTTGTTTAGTCACATCTGGCAGTGCTAAGGGAATACTCCTGGATCTGCACTCAGGAATCACTCTTGATGTGCTCAGGGACCATATTGGATACCTGAGGCCAAACCTGTTTGGCCTATGCAAGGCAAGCTCCTTACCCATTGTACATCATTCAGCTCTAATATCAGCACATTTTAATTTTTGTAAATGTTAGTATTTAGGAGAGAAGGATGAGCTAAGATTTTGTAGACAGTGCTGAGTTAAGATTTCAGTTAAGCATGATAGAAAGCCACTGCACTGCTAGAATATGAATTAATTATTATTAATAATTAATGTGATTTAGTCACCATGCATTACAATTATTTACAATTACGTTTCAGGTAATTAATGCTTCAACACTAGATCCTTTACTAGTATTTCCATATTCCTTCACAATGCCACCACCCATTTCTCCTCACCCACCAACTTGCCTTGAAGAGACGCTGTTTTTGTTTAACAACTTTAGGCATTATGGTTTCCAGTGCTTTTTCATACATTATACTTTACCTCTTTTCAGTGATGAAGAGAACTATTTAACCAGGAGGACAAGAGGTGTGGGGCTGTACAAGTTTTTAAGACTATTACTCTGTCTGAGTCATTGAGATTAATTTTGAGAAGCATGAGTATAGAATAAACAGTTCTGGTAGAGAGATTTCCACCATTACTTTCTCCTTGATTCCTGCAAGTGGGTATTGATATCAGTTTTTGTGTGAGTGATTCTGGCTGAAATCGAACTTGGAACTTGCTTCTAGCTCATACACAAGTGAAACTCAGGTCCAAATCAGTTGATGGGTGAGTCACTTAAACAATGAATGAAAGTATATAGATCTGACTTAATCCAATGAAAAACTCCAGGAAGAAAGATGAGTTAGTTGCTTCCTGCAATAGAAACTTGACTTTGAACTTGATGAAGAAGTAACATAGCTACATGATAAAATGAAGTCTTGGAAAACAGGAATTGTGTCTCTTAGAACTGGGAGTGGCAACCAATTTTCAATGCATCCCTCAGTCTGATAGCTGCAAGGAACTCTGCATCATATTATTGCTTTTCTCCAGATGGAGACTTCAACCATGGACTTCTGATGAGATGCTAAACAGAGGACTCTGCCAAGTCAGACGTGATCTTCTTATCTATGGAAAACTCTGAGCTTAAATATTTGTACTGTTGTAAGCTACTAAACTTACCTGTTGTCAATATTGATCAAGGCCTTGAAGTCCTTGCAAGATGTGACTCAACTTCTAGGATGACTTGGTACAAGCTGTGCAATAAATAATCAATAAAGATACCAACCAAGTATCCATGTGTTCTAGGAGACAACATGGAGATGATGATCTGTAAAGACATGTATCCCTCTTTAAAAATGTGATCATTTACCAAATATTACAAGCACTAAAAATGTGTACATCATTTCATGGAGAACTTTTGCTTTCCTATAAAGACTAGATCTGATTGGAGAACAAATACCCTGGTCACAGATGATGGAGCACCATCATCTGTTTTGCTCCAGCCATTTTGCTGGCTGGAGAGACTGGAGGCTTCCCTGAGGTCCTAAAGGTATATAGATTATATTCACAGAGCTTCTCTTAAAGTTCAACAGTGTCACACTGCTTGTATGAACAGGTTTTCTGTCTACCAGCTACATTCTACAACTTGGAGAGAAGGTTAGCTCTGCCTGTGGTCTACTCTGGAGCTTGCACTTTGGGGATTTAGGAGCCTGAAAGACCCTATTCACATCTTAGACCTGCTAATAATGATGTATTGGAGAAAATTTTAAGCTACTGTATGCTCAGTTACCTCCTAAAAGAAGTATTAGACTTGCATATTACATAATGCAATGCATGTAAAATAGTCTGAAGAATTCCTGGCACAAGAGCAGAAAGATGCTACCAGTATTATGTATGACTTTATCCAGGATGCAATGTAGGCTCAGAGTCGAGGTATGTTGATCTAGATTTAAACTATGCAATTTCTTTAAAGCTGATTGACTTCATCATTTATAATATTTGGAAATTTTAAGGGTTGACTTCACACTGTTATATGTGTATAATTGGCACCATGCCCAGCACCTTCCCATCATCAAAAGTGCCTTCTGTTCCCTCTCCTTTGCCTTCAATAGCCAGTATTCTTTTCATTAAGTCTAGAAATAATCAGTATTTATTTTTTCATTTTTTAATTTATTTTTATTTATTTTCACAGCATTATTTATGGTACATAGTGACAACGAATGAGGGGCACTCCCACCCCAGTGCTGTCCTCCCTCCACCCCCGTTTCCAGCATGCATCTCATATCTCCCACCCTTTCTCCCCAGAATACTAGTGCAACTGGTCTCCACTTTATAGCTTGTTGTAGACTGTCTATTCTGTTGTCGTTTGTGATAAAAAAGGATAAGAAGAAAAAAAGAAAAAAGAAAGAAAAAAAGAAAAAAAGGAAGAGAGAAAAAAATTGGAAATTGGCTGCAACTACCAAAAAAAGAAAGAAAAAGAAGGAAAAAAAATTCACCCAGCTAATGAGAAAAAAAAAATCACCAAATAACAAGCACAGGAGTGAAAAGGGAAGAGAAATGAGAAAAAAACCACCAAATAATAACCACAGGAGTGAAAAGGGAAGAGAAAAGTGGAGGAAAGAAGGAAAATAAAGTAAAAAACTAACAAATCAAAACAAAACAAGAAAAAGAAGGGGTGCTGCAGAGGTAGGGTTTGGCGTTCCCTCCACTTTTTTTTTTTTTTTTTTGTATAGGCACAGTAAGCATTGCGGGAGAATGGGAATTCCCGTGGCTTAGGTGATTCAGGGCTTCTCCATCCTTGAAGCATACCATCATGGAATCAACCCCTGGCTTCATAGGTGTTTATTACCTCATCCCAAGGGCTTTGTATGTGGTGCCAGGAAACTTTCCTCTCAGTTGTGGGTGAGACAATGAGGCCACTGTATCCAGTGGTCTTGGCATTTGTACAGGCCCTAGGACAGGGTCTAGGTTAGAGTCTTAATGGTTCTAAAGGTTCTGTTCCACCATTGATGTGTACCGTCTTCTGTATCAGATGCTCCCTGTTTTCATTCAGTCCCCAAGCTGAAGTATGGGATATTATGGATCTAAGGGTTCTGCTCAGTCTCTGTTGTCCAAGTTGGGCATCTGCAATAAGAAATCCTTTTTTTTTTAATTTAATAAGAGTCTACAGTCTAGGGCAGGGTTTTCCTTATCGGTCCCAAGGATAGTTCTGTCCAGTCGCAGCTGTCAAAGTCAGTTTTCCGTACTCTTATTTTTCTGGTGCTCTTATTTTTCACTGTTCAAAAGACAGTACATCTTCTGGTTTCCATCCAGTGTTAGGTGAGGTGATAAGACAATTTGGTCTTGGGTCAAGTTGTCATTTCCTCATTGTCATATCATAACTGGTACAAGTTAGTGCCAGAGCTGTGCTATAATTCTCCCAATGGTGTTGGTTCCTGGAATTGTTGCCCAGAGCTGTATCAGTTCTACATCTGGGATCTGGGGTTTGGAGTTGAACAGACACTGTCCAATCTCCTGGAGACTGGGTTGTATCCACATGGCAAATGTCCAGGATGGGAGGTACCCTAGTGTTATAAAAAGTGTGAGGTCTTATCCCTAGAAGATAATATCTTATTTCTGTGTCTATAGTTTCCCCTTATTTACTGTGCCCATACAAAAACGTATGGTTTCATATTAGATTGCTGATGCTATTCTGCGTAAGGATGACTGGTTATACTCACAATTTCTGTGGTCTGTTTTTTATCTGCCATTTTATCCCAGGCAAGGCTTTAGTACCAAGCAGCACCAAAAATGGTAAGGGTAGCAAAAATATGTATACATTAAAATAGAACAGATAATAAACCTGTGTTTAAAAAGAAAAGAAAAGAAAAGAAAAGAAAGAAAACAAAGGTATTTGAAGACAACAGGTGATAGTTGAGTTTGAGACATGTTTTGTGGCATTACAGAACCCTATATTGTCCTTGAACTAGGGGTTTTGCTGAAGCTGATTCCGGTATCATGCAACAGTCCATAGTTTGATGGGGGCGAGAGGGGCCACCAAGCATGGGTCAGCAGGCGTGTTGGTTGTAGTTCTTTGTCGAGGCATGAGATTGGGATCTAGAGGGTGTTTTTCAATGAGGAGCTGGATGGTTTGTTGGGGCAGAAGGTCAGTCTTGGTGTCTACCCAGTTAGGAACTGAGGATAAAGAGGGTTAAATAAGGGGAAGATAATAATTCAGGGTTGGGGGATGAGGGGATAGGAGAGACACAGGGGTGAGGGGAGAGGAAATACATGATAGAGACTAGATACAATATATAGATGGACTGTTTAGTCTTGGAGTCAATATGAAAAATCACGTCCACAAAAAAGACTAAAGAATAAAGGTCTATTTGAGTGTTTTATCCAAATTTTGGGCAGTCTGCTTCCAATCCTAGGAACAGTCTAGGATAAGGAACGTTTTTGGATAATGCTTAAAAAGTATATTTGTTTGTGTAAATTAGTTTTGAAAATTAGTATTAGTAACCAACAATACAGGGGGTCTAGTATGCATAGGGGAGGGGTTTCCCTCCTCTGCCTGCCCCCCAGGGCCTGAGTTACCAGGGCTTGACATGAAGACCAGTCTGGTGTGGGGGAGTCTCAGTCTCCTAGACCAAGTGTTCAGTCCAGGAGGCCTATGGCCCGCTGTCTGCCCAAAGACCCTGTTATACCAGAAAAAAAGAGGTACAGCTTTCCTGGCATGTGCGCTCGAAATAATCAGTATTTCTTGTCTTTTATTTGCCTTAGTAGTTTATAATCTACATAGAGGTAAATTCAGTACCAAAATTATCTATCACTTCTTTACTTATCATGCTTGGCATAATCACCTCAAGATTCATCCATTTTGAGCAAAGGGTCATAATTGTCCATTTTTTAGAAATAAAGTGGAGGGCTAGAGCAATACAACAAAGGTTAGAGTGTTTGCCTTGCACTCAGCTGACTTTGGTTTAGTACTCACCGTCCCATAGGGTTCTCTGAACCTGCTAGGTGTTTCTAAGAGTCAGGAGTAACTCCTGGGTGCTGTGTGGTGTGAGAAAGAAAGAAAGAAAGAAAGAAAGAAAGAAAGAAAGAAAGAAAGAAAGAAAGAAAGAAAGAAAGAAAGAAAGAAAGAAAGAAAGAAAGAAAGAAAGAAAGAAAGAAAGAAAGAAAGAAAGAAAGAAAGAAAGAAAGAAAGAAAGAAAGAAAGAAAGAAAGAAAGAAAGAAAGAAAGAAAGAAAGAAAAAGAAAGAAAGAAAGAGAAGGAGGAGGAAAGAAAGAAAGAAGAAAGGAAGAGAAGGAAGGAAGAAGGAAGGAAGGAAGGAAGGAAGGAAGGAAGGAAGGAAGGAAGGAAGGAAGAAAGAAAGAAAGAAGGAAAGAAGGAAAGAAAGAGAGAGAAAGAAAGAAAGAGAGAGAGAAAGAGAGAGAAAGAAAGAAAGGAAAGAAAGAAAGGAAGAAAGAAAGAAAGAAAGAAAGAAAGAAAGAAAGAAAGAAAGAAAGAAAGAAAAAAAGAAAGAAAGAAAGAAAGAAAGAAAGAAAGAAAGAAAGAAAGAAAGAAAGAAAGAAAGAAAGAAAGAAAGAAAGAAAGAAAGAAAGAAAGAAAGAAAGAAAGGAAGAAAGAAAGAAATAGTGTTTCACTGTACAGATAAAGGTTTCTTTATTCAGTGTGCTGTCAAAGAATCTGGGGGGTTTTTTTGCCTTTGTTTGTTAACTTGCTTTGATATTATGAATAATCTGCCATGAAACCAGGGTTGACATTATTCTTGCAAACTTAGATTTTTCATCTCCCTTAGATAGATGCCTAAGAATGGTATTGTTGGATCATATGAAGTTCCTTTTTTTGTTTGTTTGTTTGTTTTTCATGTTATTAAGACACTGATTTACAAAGCTCTCGTAATAGTTTCCAACAAACAATGTTCCAACATCCATCCCACCGCCAGTGTCAACTTGCACTATTAATTTCCCGCAGTTTTCTAATACCCCCATTTGTCTCCTTGACAGGCACATTTTTTATTTAGTTATTGTAGTTTGCATCTCATGCTTACAATACCTTTGGCTCTGTTTTATATATATGCACCAAAACTCTACTCCATGAATGAGCCCATGGCCTTATCACCTGTTGGAAGTAAATGGTTTTCACTCTATTTAGGATAACATACTTTGCTGTGCTTGTCACTCATGAACTGGAAATACCTCTGAATTGGTCCCTTCCCTCTAACTGTTCTCCACCCTATTGGGGGGTGGCCCATCTTTTGCCATTAAAGACCTTAGATCACAGAAAGAAGCTGCTTACAGTTTTGGTTTCCAGAATACGTCTATCTGCCTGATGGTATCTTCTGCTAGTGAGCAGAAAGCATGTGGTGGAAATTTCCCGAACCTGCTTTATTCTCTTCAATTTTGTGTAGATTATTTCCTGTGTCAGTATTTGCTTCCAAACCAGCACTCCCCTATCTTCTGAATTGGGGCATTAATTTTTGCTTCAATTACCTTACTCCCCATGTCTTACTTCTTCACTAAATTTCTTCCCTCCCTTCTCTCCATTTCTACAATCTAGGGTCAAGGAATTTAGAATGCCCTCTTTGATACCTTGCATTCTCTAGTCCATTTATTCCACATACCACAGATAAGTGAAATCAGCAGGCATTAGTCCTTCCAAATGACTTCACTTAAAATAATATCCTCCAATTCCATCCAAGTTGCAACGAATTGCATGACTTCATCATTCCTTGAAGCTGCATAGTATATACACAATGGGATATTTTGACTTTTTAAAAAAGAATCTCCATTTTATTTTCTATAGAGGCTGCCCCATTTTACTCACCAATAGTCTGAATTGTTCTCCTCTATATTCTTGCCAGTGTTTATTGTTTCCAACATTGTGACACAGACCATTCTTACTGGTCTGCTGGTGTGAGAAATAACTCATAGTGGTTCTGATTTGCACTTTCCTGTTAATAAATGAGGAACAGTATTTTTTTCATCTGCCTATGGACAATTTGTGAGTCTTTGGAGAAGTGTCTATTCAGGTACAGAATTTTGTTGTTGTTGTGGAGTTCTGATGTTACATGCTTTAGATGCTAGTTAACTCCATGTCAGAAATATGATATGCAAGTATCTTTTTCCAATTGCTAGGTTATCTACTAGTAGAACAAACATTTTCCATGGGTGAACATTTAGTTCCTGAGAAACAAAATAGTCTTTCTAATTTAATACACAAAGCACATATATACCTAAATCCATAAACAAAAAATATAATGCATATGAATTACAACTTTATGGAGTAGAGATGGATAAAAGCAGAAAAGGCTAAACAAAGTTCTTTGGGAGAGCAGGAATGAAAGAAATCAACAGAGTAAGGAAGATTGTTTAAGAGAAAGAATAGTTATATAATTTTGAAGACCCATTGCACAATGAAAATGTATCTTCCTTGTTCAAAAGCATAACACCAGGGTCTTGATGATGATGAGCTTTGAACCTCAATTATGTACTTTAACACCATGGGACCAAAACCATAATTAAAAAAATAACTTTTTCAAAGACTTCAAAATGTGAGCGCAGAGAATGAGCTCCCCATTGTACCCTTGGGGATGTATGTCTCTGACTGCCTGTCTAGCTCACACATCCAGTGGAAAAGAGTCTGTTGAGATCCTCAGATATATCCATGGATATATATGTATATATATGGATACTCTTCATAACTCTCCTGTTCATTCATCTCTCCACCAGTTCCTCATTATTAGCCAAATTCACAGAATGACCCTGGGTAGGGAGGTTTGCTGAGGTATAAAACAAACACAAAAATACTTTGATTTATTACTAGAAACAGCCTCCTTAAAATATATTAAAGGAGTAGTGGAATTTAGTAATTAATTTTTGAGTACCTTTGCTTTTTACTTCTATATTTGATGGCCATTAATTGCATCTCCCCACCTCCCAAAAAATGTCTTCTTAAAAAATTATTTTCAGATGATGCATGATGCAAATGGGTAAAGAGAAAAAGGAAATCATTTCTGAAAGAACATAAAGTCATTGGCTTCCACCGTATCTGCCCTCTGCAGAGCTTCTAGTGTGGCTCGATCTTGAGATTTGTAGGCAGAAATGACGTCAGCCAGTGACCAGTGGGTGGAAAGGCCCCAATCCCCATTGCCCAGTGTTGTGGACTGTTCACTGCTCCTGCCAGAACCCAAAAATAACGCAGTGGGAACAACCCAGCAGCCTCTCCCTCAAGGCCTACACAGCCAGGCCAGGCGAGATGGGAACCATGAGTGCATGCAGAATCAAGCTATGCAGTGCCAAAAGCTAAGACGTTTTCCTCTTCCCTCAGGGCCTGGGACTCAAGCCAGAGGCAGGCTGGACTCAGGGGACTTCAACCTGCTGGGCAGAAACTGTTCTCTCAGGGTGACTTGTACTGCTCAAAAGGCAGCAGTACAGGGAGGGAACGCTGGCCAAGCTCCTCTAATCACGTAGAAGCCTGACCTAGCTGAACCTTTCTTTGGAGGGTCACTGGTGGTCCAATCCAGTTGGACTAAGCCTGTAGTCGATAGCCTGTAGGTTTTTCTTTCTTATTTCAAACAGGGCCAGAGAGACCAGTGCAGACTCTTTTCATGTCACCTTACAGCCTGAAAGAAAAGAATATGAAATACGAAAGGGGGGGTGGTGTCCAGGTTTTGCATGCAAGAGGCTTGGGCTCCATTCCCAGCACTGTAGGGTCCCTTGTGTACCCTATAAGAGGAAAGCAAAGACAATGATTGTGGAGAGAGTGGCTCTGGCACCATTAGGTATGGTCCAACTCTCCTCCCCAGGAATAAGGCATAGTTTTTGCCTCTGTTTTGGGGAACACATGAAGGGAAAGCAATAGAGTAAAATGGGAGATGGGTATTGCCAGGGAACTTTGTAACTTGGCAATTTCCAGCTTAGGGTTGTACCTTTCCATTCAATGTGCTGACCAGTCCAGGATTGTGGAGACTGGATTGTTCTTGGGCATCTTCTGGCTCTCTAATGGCTGCTTGTCACTATTATGACAACCCGTACAGTCCTCTGAACTGACTCAGCAAGTAATATCATTTCTAGAAATCTATACCCCTATACAAAATCAGACATGTAGCACTTTCAAGGCCCCCAATATGGTGGATCCACATTCATTCAGGTCCCACAGGCAATCTTTCTATTTCACAGATAGGAAGGAGAGAGGAAGCTTGCCCAGGTTCACAACAGTGTTCCATGACCCACTGGGACATGATCCCTATCTTCCTGATGCCAAATACCTCTTTCTCACTCACTTCATTGCTTGATGAAAAAAAAAATCTTGGTATGAGTATGTGAGTCAAGAGATAGTTGAAAAATTATATACTTTTCAGGGCCACATGAGTACGCAGAAGAGATTTCCTCTCGGCAAGAGGAGTAATGTGTGTGTGTGTGTGTGTGTGTGTGTGTGTGTGTGTGTGTGTGTGTGTGTGTGTGTAAGACCTGGAAAAAACAATGCAGCTAAATTAACATTCAAATGCAAACTGCTTTTTAATCAAGAGTGGGAACAAACAGACTTACCATGGCTGCTAATTTATGAGTCCAAGGGCACTTAAAGTGTAATCTCTCAGTCACACTGGATTCTCAGTCATGTTCTAAACAGAATCTCAGTCAACTGAAACGATGAATAAAGTTATACTCAGAATGGAAAGCAAAGAGACTGTGGGTCTCTCTGCTAGCTCTGGTCTACTTCTTAAAGTACAGTAAGTTAGCCATACAGAAATATCATGGGTCTCTGTCCCAAACAGGCCATTTTATTTGTTCTCACTCTGCCCTTGTGTAACACCACTCCACATTCTTCCTGTAACCTTACCTAAAAGAAAGACCCTTCCTTTTCTGGGAGGAGTCTTGGGAAGGTTACAAAAGGTTTGGCCTCGAGGGCAAAAGGGATTTGCTTGGATGGAAGATGTATGGAGAGGAGATGACTGAGGGGCAAGGTACAATGCAGGGCTGAATAGGAATCCAGCGTAAAAGGTTATGAGAGAAGCCACACATGTTGGCCAGGGCAAATAAAGATGTTATCTCCTGAAGAAGCCTGCCTGTGAGTTTTTACCTGCTGCTCTCCTGAACCCAAATACCAGCCAGCTGCAAGAAGTAGGATACACATTGTTTCTATCACCATCCACCTCCATCCAAGCCCATTCAGAGGGCTTAATGCAACACCCTTGGATCAGGAAAAATCATTTCTGTGGGTCTCAACTCTTTATTTTCCAAAACAAACTGACTAATTTTATTTGTATACATTCATGATAGATATCTGGGGTGACATTTTCCTCAAACTATCTCAAATATTAAAGAGCACCATACTAGTACTTACAAAGAACAAACAAGTCAGGAATTTCTAGTTGACTGGTTCTAAGAAAAATTTATGTGTATATGAATGTGCTTTCTTCATAGATTTCAATAGCAATATAAGTGCTGGAGCAAACTTTTAGAGAAAAGAGTGATAAAATCTTGAGTTCAAAGCACACAGGTAGTTTCAAGTACTAAATTTGACTCCCCAGATTCTCTATAATTCATAATCAATCTGCCAACACAGCCCAATAGCTCTTTCTACATGAGATTTCTAAACCTTTTAATTCTCATGTCTCTCCTTTGGCTGGACCTGATGAGGACTTACCTGAATTATTGTTACTGCCTGATAACATGATCCAGTTCTCAATCAGGAGTCAGAAAGACAGCCCTTTCTCCATGGGTTTCTGTGTAAAAGCAACAGGACTTACATTAACTACAAGGTGCTGGTGACCTCCACCTACATCTTGCTGATCTCACTAAGATTTGCTTCTTGTCTCTTCTTTCACATATGTCTGGTGAGCACTCTCTGTTCACCGTATAACTCTTTCTTCTTCCTGGAATACCTTTTCTCTCCAAATAGCCAAGGGACGGATCCTTTCTCTCACCTATCTTTCTGTCACTTCTTTGCTTCACTTAATGCTATCTTGCAAACAAGCAATAAAATGAAGTCTCAATAAAACCAGTCTAAGAGAAAAATACCCTAGAGAGAAAATTTGAGAACCTAACTTACCAAACCTCACATTCAGTCTGCCTCCCTTAAATGTAATCAGAAACACTTGGGTGATCCTATAGCTGGCCAAGAGCCTGATATTAAGCCAATTTTATAATAAAATACTTAGCTTCTTATGTCTTTTAATGAGGGCTGTGCTGAAAAGGATTTGCCACTAGTTGAAGTGGAAAGAGTTCTGTCCATAAAAAGCACATATCCTTGTTCCCTGTATCTCTACATATAGAATCCTAATGTGTAGTATAATGAGGACCATTTTTTCAGGCTTATTCATGTACAAATACCAATACTTTCCATTATTTTTTGGGAGGTAAGACCACATCTAGGAGTGCTCAAGGCTTATTCCTGGCTCTGAACACAGGAATCACTCCTGGCAGTGCTTAGGGGCCATAATGGATGCTAGAAATGCAACCTGGGTTGGCCACATGCAAGGCAAGTTTTTAATCCACTGATCTATCTCTCTGACTCCTCCAATGCTTTCTATTTTACAGATAGGACTGACTGAGATTAGGGATAAGGGCTTTCCAAATGGATCTCACTGTCCCCTACTGTCCCCCACCTCAACCACCTCCTCAACACACACACACACACACACACACACACACACACACACACACACACACACACACACACACACACACACATCACTCTGATTAACTGTTCACTGAATGATGTGGCAAAAGGAGCAGAGGCTTTTTAACGATGCTGCTGAACTGACACTGTTAATTAGAACCAGGAGGTGACTGAAGGAAAGGGGGAACATCCCTGAAAAGCCCAAATTGCTGACGTCACACCAAAAGTTTGTTGTCCTATGCCCCTAGTGGAGGAGCTGAAGGCACACTATTTTATAGCCTGATTTTCTCCATGACCACCCCCACCACATGCACAGTCAATATGACCTTGAGTTTTTCATTGCCCTTTATCAGAAGCACACCCAGTTGATATAGGATACCGAAAAGTCTCTCTTTTGCCTTTGTTTATATTATGCATCAACCGACAGGCATGTGGTTACTTTTGTAGTCTCAAAGGAACTGAAAAAAAAAAAAATCCCAGAAATCTGACTTTATGAAGTTAGGTTTTCCACCACTCAGAAATAACTTCACATTAAAGATTTGTTTACAAGACATTGCTGTTTCCACTTGCTGAAGCAGCTCTTAAACATTGAAAAAAAAAAAAAGCCAAAACAAAAATCGTTGTTTTTTTTCCAACCACTAAGTGGATCTAAACATTAAGTGTTTCTGAAGTTGGTTTTACAGCTCCTGGGCAGCTGGGTTGAAACAGAAGTGCCCTCCCACTCCTTCACCACCGTAAGGCAAGAGCGTAATATTTTGAAGAATTTTTGAAAATGGCTCATTGTGCAATATTTATATTTCATTCACATCAGCACAGGACAGTGTTGACACAAAGTTCCGTTGTTGTTGTTGGCGGCTGACTCCCAGCTTCCATCCACAAGAGCTGGGCTGCAAATCCCACCCCTACCTCCCCATGCAAAACCATCACTTTGGTCCCCCCAGGAGGTCAACCTGAGCTTTGGTTGTTCCCACAGAAGGGAGTACACAGTCTCTGTGGGAGGGAAAAAGTAAAAAGAAGCATGCCCTGCTTTTGTCTAGGAATCGTTTTTACACTTCCTTCACTTGCTTTGGTGAGATCTTCTCGTTCCAATGAGAGAGCACCAAGAGAAGGAGTTAGCATTATGGATAAAGAGATGTTTGCTCTGCAGAAAGCATCTCCCTAGCCAAAATACCTCCCCATAGACTGTATTATAGGACTGATGGTTAGACATAGGTACTCAGTGAGCAAGAAACTATCTGCATCATATACTCTCTGTCCAATTCCCTGCACTCCCACCACCACCACCACTCCACATTCAACCCTAAACACACACATAAACACTCTACTTTTTTTTTTGTCAGCCTTTCAGCTACATTCTTTCCCAGATTCACAGCCAGCTCCTGCTGGCAAAGGTTGCGGTGTTGTTAACTCCTTGAGTCTACTCTCATATCATTATCAAGGAAAAAGAGATTTCCTCTAAATAGCATTGCTGTTGATTTTTGAATGCTGCTTATCTCTGGGCATTGGGGGTAAAGGAAGAGAAATGAAGAAAGAGTGAGAGGGAGAGACAGTGCAAAATAAAGAGAAGAAAAGAAGGCAGATAAGGAGGAGAGGGAGATACATTTAAATGAATAAATAAATGATTGTATGAATACTATAAAATCAACGTGAGTTTTCAGTTACAGAGACTGGATTCAATTTTGAAAGAAATAACAAAGAAACATGCAACTAACCTGGATTTTCTTAATTCTTTGACCTCTGATATTCCTTTTTCTCTTTTCCTTTCCTTTTCTTCCTTACCTTGTTCCTTTCTTTTTTCTTTCTTCTTTCTTTTATTCTTCCTTCCTTTTTCTTTTTTCTTCCTTCCTTCCTTTTTTCTTTCTTTTCTTCCTTTATCCTTTTTCTTCTTTCTTTCTTGCTTTCTTTCTTCTTTCTTTCCTTCTTTCCTTTCTTCCTTCTTTCCTTCCTTCCTTCCTTCTTTCCTTCCTTCCTTCCTTTCTTTCTTTCTTTTTCTTTCTTTGTTTCTGTGTTTTTCTTTATTTCTTTGTTTATTTCTTTCTTTCTTTTCTTTCTTTCTTTCTTCTTTCTTTCTTTCTTTCTTTCTTTCTTTCTTCCTTCCTTCCTTCCTTCTTTCTTCCTTCCTTTCTTCTTTCTTTTTTCTTCCTTTTACTGGTGCCAAACCAATCCAAAATAACCCAAGTTATTTGACAACCAACCTGATGATGGCAGTCAGGTCGTTTGAACTGAAGAACTATATCCTTGCCATTAAGATACCAGCCACACTCCAAGTAGGCATATGATTTTCTAACTCTATGGGATTATCACAGTTTAGCCAAGGGGAAGCATGAGTCCATGAGGTTCTGAGTCATTGACTAACCCACATGCCCCACACCAAGCTCTCACACTAGCCAGCCTAGGCTTCAGCCTTTGTCCAACCAGGAATATAAATTTAGAAGAGAAACCTGTAGATGATTAACAGTCCAGCATGTCTGTCATTCCTTTGATAAAATGTTTTGGGTGTGGTTTCTCGACATGCAGTTGATAAAACACATTGGTGGTGTTCCATTTCATTGGAGTTTCCATTGCTTTTCTTCTTCTTCTTCTTCTTCTTCTTCTTCTTCTTCTTCTTCTTCTTCTTCTTCTTCTTCTTCTTCTTCTTCTTCTTCTTCTTCTGTTTTCAGTGAGAATGTCTTAATGGCCAGCTTCTGTTTTCAATCATAAGAGATATTTCTATGAATTTATTTATTTTTTTATGTTTTTTTTTCCAATCAGAACCATATTCAGATCCTTTAAAGGTTAGAAATAAAGTGTGGAAGGGTGAGTGATACTCTCAAGAAAAGCTTGCCTTCTGGATTAAATTAACACAAGTGCATGTGTGTGCATGTGGATTTCAGGGTTTCTTTGAGGTCTCCAATGACTCCCTGAGTTAGGGTGAGAGATCCTGCCATCTTCCTTATTTCTTTTCTTATTTTTCTTTGAGTTCTGATACAGCTTTAATAATCTAAGATAGAAAAAGGAGGCACCTTCCTCTGTTCATCTGTTTGGCTCTCATTCCAACCTTGTTAAAGAGGAAAAATGTTCCTGAGGGCTTTGAACATGCAATTGTCACTTGCATAACAGAGTTGGTTAGTGCGATTAGGTTTTATATAGAACGAAGCTGGCAAGGGTGCAAAGAAAAAGAACACTGGAGTGATTTCCAGCACACAGCATTGAAAAGAGCTGAGTCATCTAGAGGAATCACCCAGCTTTTTAACCCACAGAAGACCCAGCCAGTCTACATGTACAGGCCATGGAGTCTGGATAGTAAGTAATTCATTAGCTGGAAACCCACCCTTCTTTCTTTTTCAAGAGCCCTAGCTTTCCTGTGCAGGAGATCACCCCGACACTTGATCTACTTGATTGTTGTTTTGTACTTGTTTTTTGACCTTGAGATGCTTTCTTGTTTCAGAATTCTCTTCCCTTTATGACCGCTTATCTGTTAAATATTCAAAACGATCAGCACTGCCTTGTACATTCAAATTCTCTTCCTGACCAGTTTACAATTTTGAATATAAACCAGCTTCTTCCTTCCTACCCATCAGTTAAATGTAGGCTTTCGTCCTGGAGGTGTCTGAGTACATTTTGATTCTTGCTTATATCTTTATCCTCCTTTCTTTGCCTTTCTACTGGATACAATGGCCCAACTGTGACAATTACGTCTCATGTGTGTTCATGAGGGTTTTTCTGCATACTGGAATGATTCACTTCTTGGGTTGATCCTTCCTAAAGTTTTCTTCCCAATCAATCATGGGAATTATCTTCCTTCACTTCCTGTACGTAGGGATGTTTGTACACAGAGAATAGAACTGGCAAGTCTTAATTTTATGGGTCCTAAAACTGGAATCAGCACACTAAAATATTTCTCTCGAACTAAAATAGAAGCTCTCTTTATCCTTGGCTCTACTGTCCATCATTGATGCCAGTAACTAACTTCTGTTAGTCTAGACTAACAGAAGACCTCTACTTTCAACTAAGTATGATATGCCTGTGCTGATACATAAGTCTAGTATATTACTGCACACTGCCAGATCTCATTTTAGTTCACAAAGGCGACCCTGATGTTTTCTGGAAGTGGCTGAATGTCAGATTGCAAGGACAAGGTATATTCTTGCAAACTCATTAGAGCAATCCTAATTCTTTTGCTCCCTTAAAGACTTAATTTTCAAGTCTCTCTCTCCACCTCATAGTTTTGCTGCCAAGAAACATTGCTATCAATACAAGGACAAATCTTCTGAGATCTATTTGAAAAGACCTTGACTGACAATATGAAAAAAGAGGGAGACAGAATGAATCTGGAATGGACATGGGGAGAAAAGACCCCAGTGCCAAACTGTGAGAGGTAATACAAGTCACCTAGCTGTCTGAATACAACTTCCTTGACTCTGGATTAGCTCAATTGATTTGCGCCCTATGTGTTAGTGTTCTCTTCTGTGAAATGGGAGTAAAAATTATAGCTCCTGCCTTAAAAAAGGATTTTAGGAGAATTAATTCATAGGTATTACTCACTGTGTACCTGACACACAAAGATTATACACTAAACAATTAAACATCATTCAGTATGGATTTCGTTAATGTTGAACCAAGTATTTTTTGTCTATGACAGTGATAGCAATAAATATGAACAATAAGGTTCAATACTGGCTATCTTCTAAAGAAACAGTCACTATCCTTTCCTGATTTGGAGAGGGTAACCTGCAAACCAGCTGACCTAGATGGCTTGTCTAGAAATATAAAGGATAGTCAAGGATAGATAAATAGACCATGAACAGTGGTGCTGAAGACCCATATATTTGACATGAAAAATGTCCAGGGCTTATGGGGGAAATCAGGTAAAAAATAACCTACAGAATGATACACTTCAAAATCAATTTATAAGTGCATTAAAAATATCAGAAAGCACGGGTCCTAATAAGATTTTAAAGCTTTTTCCTTTTTATTCATTTAAATTTTATATAATTTCATAGATATCTTAAGCAATGTATGCCAAACCAAGGATATGTAATAATATTCCAATTATGTAAAATAGGCATGCTGAGCTAAAGCAATAAACAATAAAACAAAGATATTTCTGTATATGTTAAAGTAAAGAAAAAACATCAAAATATTTCTAGTTGCCATCTCTAGGTTAATGGGATTGGTGGCTAAATTTTGTTTTCTTTTTAAATATTTACATTTCATTTATCCCTTGTCATACTCTAAGCTTGATATAAACACTTTGGTTTAAAAACCTAAAAGGGTAATAAGGAAGCTTCTGTTGTTTATTTGTTTGGGAGCCACACCTGGTAATGCTCAGCAAGGGGTTTAATCTTGATTCTGCTCTTAGGAATTCTTTTGGGTGCCCAGCAGAGTACATGGGATCCCGTGGATTGAATCCAGTCAGCCATGTGCAAGGCAAAAGGGCTCTATCCACTCTACTATTGTGCCAACCTCACAAGAAGCATTCCTTTCATGGGTCCTACCACTTTATTTCCTCTGTTGATGGCCAAGTTGGGAAAAATTCTGTACGTGCCAGATATTTGAGCTAATAAAGATTCCAAGAGAATCTTCTATCCCCGGCAACCCCTTTAAACCCCACATGTTAGTCTGGAGATATTTATATTTCTGCCAACTATCTTCTAAAATCATTCCATATTGCTGATATTTTGTTCAGATTAATAAGACCCAAGTGATGTAAAGATGTTGATTTATGGCAGACCTCCAAAACAGGCCTTTTTTACAGATAAAAATGGATATGATAAATTAGGTCTCCTGAGATCCTGATGTTTCTATTTCAAGGTGTCTGTAGGCACTCAGCCCTTTGTGAAAGGAACCTTAAAATTCCTCGTAAAAAAATACAACCCCCCCCCTTGAACTCTATAATTCCTTTCATGCTTTGGAAAGAGGGTCAAGGTCATCCTGGGCAGAGGATGTGGGGGAAGAACTTTTGCCCCCACCTGTGGTTTATGAATTCTTTGGCCCACCTGCGAATGTTAAGCATTCTCTCCTAATTCAAGTTCATCCATCAGTCCAGGAAAATGCTTTTCCTTTTCAGAGGACCAGGATTGATTGGTTGGAAATATAATTTGGTTTCTGTGTTTGTACTGGATCCGAGATCAGAAAGCTGTTTCAGACTGCATTGGCTTGCCGACCTTATTTGAGTAGTACAGTTCAGAAGTGCAGCGAGAGACAGGAAAATCAGAGCTGTTTATACAGTCTCTTTTCTTTCTTGCCTTGAGTGTTTTAAAGAGGAAGAATGGGCCTCCAAACTTCTACAGTTGGCAGTAGGACTATGGGATTGTCAATTCTGATTTCTTTTCCTAGTCTTGCGTCAGCTAGGAGAGAAGAGACAGTGAAAGGAAATGGAAAATGGAGCTCTCAGCCTATCTACACTCTATCAGACATGGTCTTGGAAATGTATGCACTCAACCAATTCTCTTATTTTTTAGAAAATGATAAAGAATGACTGGAGATGATTGTGCTCATAGTTATATAGAGAAGTGAAAGAAGGCAGTTTAATGGACAAGTCTATTCTTTAAACTTAGGTAGTTTCTGTATGGTAATGCGGGTAAGAATGAGCCCATGGCTTTTGGGATCCAGGAAAACTTCGCTGTCTAATTCTATATCATCATTTCTAGAGATCTGGAAGGAGGATGTGGAAGAGGGAGTGAAGGAGGAAGAGGAAGAGGATGCTAACAAGAATAAAGATGAGGAGGTTGGTGCCTAAATTTTTGAGCCTGGATTACAGATTTTGTGAGAATCATGCTCTGTGTCTTTGATTTCTAGGTGTGTCCTTTTAGCTTTTCTTTTAACACACAACTGTTTAGAGAGACGCTTCAGAAGTCTAATTCCCACTTTGACCAATTGACATGAAAGGATACCTTTCACTTCTCACTGCCATCTATATTATAATCTCAGCATCCTGGATTTTAGAGCAGATATCACGTGCCAATTACATATACCTCTTTGAAAACATCTTTATGACTCTGGTGTTTCTAAAAATGGTCTCAGAAACACTTGGCAGGACCAGAATGTCTCTGTTGACCAAGATCACTGAGTGAGCTTACTCTCAATCTGTTGAGAATGTGGTTAACCAACCGACAGACCTTAGGCTGTTGATGACTTTTATTGGCTCCTCAAGTATATCACAGGAGAGAAGACACCATGTTTTCATTAGCAGCAAAGATAAGCTGTTATTCTATACTTGAGGTGACTTGCATTCACTCTTCTATATCTCTCAGTTGTCCTTGGAACCTGAACTCAGACACAACAATCCTCCCAAAATTCCTAAAACATGATTGTAAAGACAGAGAATGGTTAAAACAAGTGAGTTGGTAAACATCTCACTAGTTAAAAATACTCAGAGAACTGAATAGCTTGTACTTTGTATAGGTGGGCTCTTTTATTTTTATTATTTTTAAAGTTCTTATAGCAACATAGAAAAACTTAAATTGCTATTTGAATGTTATCAAGTTTTCTGGGCTGCTTTTGATCACTTCATATAAGATATTTTAAAAATCATCATTTATATGCAAATTATAGTTGGTAGGTTTTAAGAAATGCTCTATTTTCTTAGGTAGATTAGACACTATGGAAATATTTTAATAGTATTCACCTTTTTTGAAATAAAACTTTTTTCCTCATAGATAACAGAAAAGTTAATATAAACCTATTTGGTCCTAGTCAAATTATCACAAATTCCAAGCAAGCAAACTGGTCTGAATTAATAAGATTTCGTTACAGTGCCAAATGGACGTATTTACACAAAGTGGAGACAGAATGAAGGAGCAATCAGGATCAAATGCAATTAAGGCGGGGAAATACCACGAGTTAAAAAACAAACCTTTGCTTTTGCATGGATAAAATGGAAATTCTATCTTGTGACACTTGATATTTTTTCCTAATCTAAACAAGCTGTTAGTCTCCAAGAGGAGTGAGACTGTATCAAGGTGATTTGAGTTTCTGCATTAAATTTCACTTTCGGCCTAGGTTTTGGAAGCAGACAAAGGGCAAGTCTAGACTTTGCCACTTAGGGATCTAGTTGGGCCATTTACTTCAATTTGGTAGGACTGTTTGATCCTCTTTCAATTGATGAAGTATTGTTGGAGAAACAGAACTAATGCATATAGAAATGGTCCAGATTCTAGAAAACATAAACCAAAAAAAGCACCATTTTATTCTTTTATTGTTTTCTAGGTAGACTAAAATGTTGTTTAATTGTAGTAATAGCATTTAGAATGACATATACTTGCTTGGAAGCATTCTAAATGTATTGTAGAGTATTTTAACCAAACGTACAATTCTGGACAGAAAATCTCTGAAGTACGTGTATCTTCTTACTAAAACTCTATGCCCTTTAAACAAGAATTTCTTATTCCACTTTACCAGCCCCCAACATCAGCTAGGTAATTTTAGAAATAAAGCATAATACAGATTTAGTACAACGAGATAATTTTGAATACCTGGTATGTTTTTATTTCTTAGGTTTAAGAGAATGATGCCCACATTCCATTTTTTTCCCTTCAGAAACAGTTAACAGTGGGAGGAAATTGGAAGACAGGGTTTGGGTTTGTCCCCAGATGGACAGATACACAGAGATAATAAAACTCACTAATTCATCACTCTTTTGTTTACTTGGTTTGTTTGGTTTTGCCTTGGTACCACACTTGGCAATGCTCAAGAGTTACTTCTGGCTCTGAACTCAGGAATCATTTCTGCCAGTGCTCTGGGTGGGGACCATCGTAATTCTGGGAATTGAACCTCGATTGGATGCATTCAGGTAAGCAATTTATCAGATTCAAGAAAGAGTACTCTCTCTCCAGCCCTTAACTCATCATTCTTAATCTTCATGAAGCAATTCTGAAATTCAACAAAGAAATCCTTGAAAGAACTTAATTGCTCCATTAAATCTGCTCAAATACTAGAAAGAATGGACTTGCTAACATAAAAAAGGAACATCTGCAGTACATTTTGGTTGCAGTAATAGAAACTGGACAAGTCCCTGGCCCATTCAATTACTGAGCTTTCCTTTCCCCTGTGAAACTGAATATTTTCCATCGATTCTCAATCCTTATTTGAATAGGACAGTAAGTTACCCTTTCGGGCTTTGCAAAATCTGCCCGGTAGATTCTACTTCTCTAAAAGTACTTCAGACTTTTTGATGGTCATTTAATGCAGTTACACTATGTTAATAGAATATCCTCTTCTTACATCTCATCCTTATCTATTTGGAAGGAGTAGTTGTATCTCAAAACAAGAAAGAACCACCTAACTCAAATGTTGTTTTTCAGGTTCAACCAAAAAATCAAAGCACAGTAATGAATATACAAAACATACTTATTGTTCCATTTGTATTATTGTTGAACATTTCCTTACTTGTGTTCTTCTTTGGCTTTTAAAGGAAATGGGTAGAATAGCAAGGGAAGGAAATACATAAATCATGGGAAAGAATATTGTTCAGCAGAATACAGTCTACCTGTAGTTTGTAATATTTATTCCCAGTTGAGTATTATGCCTTTCGCTGTTCTCTGTATCATGAAGTATTCCATTTCTGAAAGGAGAAAGCAAGGAGGAATTATCCAAGCTATACAATGTCAAATTGCTTTCCCTACTTGTTCTATTTTCCAACCACATCAAGAAGGGTGTTTAAAAAGACAATCAGCTTTTGCACCAACCAAATACATATACAATTATTTTTTTTTAAAATAACTTTCCTTGGATATGTATCATCAAAGGAATGTTCAGGGTTATTGTGAGGGTATTTGCTTCCAAACTTTTTAGCATGGGTTTTGCAGCTATAGTCTGTTTAACTTTGCCCCCCCCTTTAAATGTTGTAAATCAAATAAGCCACAATTCAAGTTGTTTAGGAAAAAATGATACCAAGAGCTGGATATATTTTATATATTTTCTGGGAATAAGATTGCATGTACTTCCCAAAAGCAACTTATGGAGAGATAATCAAAACCTGATTTTTTGCTCAATGATAATCAGGAGAAAATAAGACCTGAATAGGACAAATTTTCTTATGATATCTCACTCAGAACATCATGGAAAGTACTGCTCTCCACCGGGCTGCTTCCATGTGCAAAGTCTAAAGCAGAAACACAAAGTTATGCTTTCATCTTTCAGAATATGTATCTCATCAAGACAGTGGCATTTTATTTTCTGCCTCAGAAAATTCAAATAATTGAACATACTTTATGGTTAATGTATTGTCTTTATTTTTGAAGAGAGAATAAATCTTAGATTCATGGAATAATTTTATGTAGCTAGAATGAATAAACTGTTGGCCTAAATTGGATTGATCAAGTAGTTTTGGTCAATTTTATCTTTTCTATTGAATTGTTATTCTTTCTTTTCTTTAAGATTTTGTGCTTGCACTTTTCTTTGTCCTTCCTCCCTCCCTCCCTCCCTCCCTCCCTCCCTCCCTCCGTCCTTCCTTCCTTCTTTCCTTCCTTCCTTTCTTCCTTCCTTCCTTCCTTCCTTCCTTCCTTCCTTCCTTCCTTCCTTCCTTCCTTCCTTCCTTCCTTTCTTCCTTCCATCCTTCCTTCCTTTCTTTCCTTCCTTCCTTCCTTCCTTCCTTCCTTCCTTCCTTCCTTCCTTCCTTCCTTCCTTCCTTCCTTCCTTCCTTCCTTCCTTCCTTCCTTCCTTCCTTCCCTCCCTCCTTCCTTCCCTCCTTCCTTCCCTCCCTCCCTCCTTCCTTCCTTCCTTCCTTCCTTCCTTCCTTCCTTCCTTCCTTCCTTCCTCTTCTTCCCTCCATACCTCACTCCTTTCCTTCCTCCATTCCTCCCTCCCTTCTTCCCTTTCTCCCTCCCTTTCCCCTTTCTTCCTCTCTCGCTCCTCACTTTCTCCCTTCCTCTCTCCCTCCCTTGTTTTTTACCTCCCTCCTTCCTTCTCTCTCCTTCCCTCCTTTCCCTCCCTACATTTCTCTCTTCCTTTCTCCCTTCCTTTCTTCCTTCCTCCCTTTCTCTCTCCCTTCCTCCCTCCCTCTTTTTCTCCTTCCCTCCCTTCTTCCCTACCTTCCCTCCCTCCTTCCCCCCTCCCTCATTCACTCTGTCCTTTATTCCTTCCTCCTTTTTTCACTTCCTCCTTCCATCCCTCCTTCCCTCGCTCCATCTCTCCCTCCTTTCATCCCTCCCTCTCTCCTTTCCTTCCTTCCTCCCTCCCTACTTTCCTTCCTTCCTTCCTTCCTTCCTTCCTTCCTTCCTTCCTTCCTTCCTTCCTTCCTTCCTTCCTTCCTTCCTTCCTTTCTTCTTCCACTCCTTCCTTCTTCCCCTCCTTCCTTGTTCAAGTTGCAATATGCAAAATCACATCTGATCTGTTGAGAGTAATTAGGACTTCATAGTAGTCAATTATACTACTTTCATTAATGTACTTCTTATATAGTTCTGCATCTGTTTAAGTCCTTATTCAATTTAATTTTCTATGGTATCAATCCTTCAGTGAATGCTGTTTGCTTTGTTGTTGTTTTGATTTATAAGATTTAATTTTTATAGCAAAAAGAGAAAAAAACCCAGATCTTTTAAGTATCAGGATGTAACTCAAAGAGAGATAATGTTTTATATCCATAAAGCCCGACTTCAATATCTGGCACAACAAAAGACACCAGAATAAACTGCTCAATTTTTTAAAAAAGTTATCTGTACAATTACAGTTTCCTATACTTGAATTGCTACAGATATTGGCTTCCTCAAGACAAAAAAAAATTTACTTTGGAAAGTTTTGTAGTTTACTAGAAACAAGTTTCTTTTAAGTAGAATTTCTTCGTTTTTGATAGTTCTCTTAGGTGACTATAAAATCCTCCAGGTGACAGGTTTATTAAACTTTCCTCACCAACCACTTGAAATTGCTCTTTTGTTATATTATTACCTTGCTTTATATTGTGCTTTGTTTATATAAGAAAAATGTAATTATTTTTATCACAAATACCCTATAAAGTTGGAGTATATTTTCTTCAAGTCAATGTATTTCCTTTGCAGTCACAATATCTTTCAAAGAGTGGACTTTTTTCAGAATGTCCATAAAGTCCAACATACCTATCATTTCCTTATACATCAATTATTTTTAGTATTGCCTAAGAAATCTTTTCAGAATCCAAAGTCTAAGATTTTCTTCAGGAAAATGTAATTTTAGGTTTTATATTTAGATCAAATCATTCATTTGCATTTCCTTTTCTCAAATTTTTTAATACAAATAAATGTATAGTATTCCTGATTCAAGCTGATAATATTCTCACTACTCTGAGTTTCCTTGATATATGATGTAAGATACCCAGAAACTAACATTGTTCTCCAATCAAATGTACCTATGACGTTTGAAGAAAAACAACGTTTTATGTAAATTGTAGTCATAACTAAGCTGAGTGGTTGGACTTAGAAACATTTTTTCTCATTTAACTCAGTGCTTACAAAGATTTAAATGAGTTGGACAATAAAATAGTTTTCTCTTTTTACTTTAGGGAGAATTTATTTGGCGATTTACTTAGTGAAGTTAGAAATTGCATAATCCTCTGAAAGAAAGTAATGGTCACTGATATATCCCAGGTATTCCAGTATTGCCCGATACCTCTGTGGCCTCAGAAAAAATGGGGAGGGACATATTCAAATTTATGCATAAACTAAAATTGAGAAATATCAATTAGCCTATCACAGTCCAGTAAATACTTAGACACTGTAGTTAGTAACCCATAGAGAGATATAACAATCTTTTCAAAGTGACCTGTATTGATTAATAATTCATTGTGCCTTTGTGTTTTAACAAGAAATGTGAACTATATTTGTTTGTGCCTGCAGGGAAGCAGGCTATGTTTGTGGGTAGGAGATTGGGGGGGACACTGGTAATGGGAAGGTCAGATTGGTGGTGGGAATGGTGTTTGAACATTTAATGCCTGTAACAACACTATTATCATTTGATTTTGCACCCGTGTTATCATAAAAATTGGAAAAAATAAAGAATTTCAGAATCCAACAAAAATATTCAGGTTTTATTGTCTTTGTGCAGCACTGCATAAGAATGAGGGCACCATGCCACTTCTTGCTTTCACTGACAGTAGCAGGTGACTCAAACCAGCCCAATTGTCAGATAATTCATAGTTTAATATGCATCTGAAAACTCAAGGGAAAAATAAGTGTACCCTTCCAATTTCCTAATTGACATTCCTTATGCTGAATATGCTTAGTTCCAGAAGATGTGCCTGCATATCTTGGAGGCCAAATTAATCTAATCCAAGAGACTCGGCTGAATTTTAGAGGCGCTCCTTTCATCAACTGTGAAATCTGTCATCTTTTACATAGAAATATGGAAATGGTAAAACAGACCTTTCTGGTGAGGACTGAGTGGCTAGAAAAAGAAAAAGCATGGGTGGGGAGAGGAGACCATTGCAATCATTCAACAACTTCCTGACTTCCCAAACAACCAGGGCTCAAGACAGATGTGTGTGCAAGTCAGATGACAAAACGAGTTAAAAGGAGGGTCATCTCTTTCTAAAATAACTACTAAGCAAGAAAGGCACCATGTCAGTTCATATTTGTAGTCATACAGTTATTCATTCACTTTCAATTTCCATTTGAATATTTGGGTTTAAAGTTCTGGCAAGGACAATCATATCCCTTCTCCTCAATGAATCTACAGACTAGTTTGAACATTAAAATATAACAAATATTAAAAAAACTTTAGTTGAATTCAAATGATAGAAATATTTAATATATGCTCTTCATTGGAGTCGGATGGTCTTTGGATGGAGAATGTACATAAATATCTTAACGAAGACATGAAAATGTAAGATAAAAACTTAAAGGAACAAATTACTGAATGACTTATCAAAGATAGTTGTATAAAGTGTTTTAAGCCATAAAAAGACAATAAAAAGCAAGAAGAGAGGGTTTGAGAAATATTGGATCATTAAAATTTAAATTTGACTATAACTAAAAAGAAATACATAAAGACAATTAAAATTTTAAAAAGCCTACAGGATTAATGTTTTATGTTATGCAATGTAACTAATGGTAGTAAATTAAACTGTTTCCAATCAGTCTTTATGATTTCATTTATATTCTTCTCCTCTTCTTATATAATTAATGATATGATTAACATATATTAATTACCAGGGCACAAGATGTCCTGATACTTCATCCCATGGTATGCTTCTGTGACGATGGTTTTGGTAATTATTTGAACATTTAAATTGCTAAACAGAGTAAAGATCACAGCCTTACCTTGTATATTTGGGTCTCAGAATCACTTGAAAGTCTGAATGAAATAAAAGACTGATTTTCTGAGTAAAAGAGAACTGTTCTGATTTCTTACAACCAAGCATCAAATCTTTCTAAGTCTATAGCAACTAAACTGTAGGATCAACTTTAGAAATTTTGTATTGCCACATTCTATAATTTTTTATTGTCAATATCATTATATCAAAGCTCTTTACAGAGACATGCATACTTACACATACTGTTACAGTATAAGTAAGAGAGATAATGTGCACAAATCATCATCCTATGTACAAATAAAACATGAATATAACATATGTATACACATATTACTAGTATACGCATATACTCAAACACACAAATTTTATCAAGATGCTATTCTGTTTCTCTGCAGAACCCTAATAGAATTTTTGTAGAACTAGTTCACTAACATAAGTGTGTAAACAGGGCCTCCAACACCCTGCTACTTGGTATGAACAACAATATTTAAGAATCAGTGTCTACTCCTGTAATCCAATTAAAATTCTTTTTTTTTTTTTTTTTGGTTTTTTTTTGGTTTTTGGGCCACACCCATTTGACGCTCAGGGGTTACTCCTGGCTATGCGCTCAGAAATCGCCCCTGGCTTGGGGGGACCATATGGGACGCCGGGGGATCGAACCGCGGTCCTTCCTTGGCTAGCGCTTGCAAGGCAGACACCTTACCTCCAGCGCCACCTACCCGGCCCCCCAATTAAAATTCTAATACCCAGCTCTTGCCAAGCAAAGGACCATTTCTTAGAACCTGACACTGCAGCCTGGCAAAAAAGGAACAATGGCTTTAGCAGGGCTGGAGAAAGAGCCTTGTTCATCCATCCTGGCCATTTCCATTCTGAGGCCATCTGGTTGGCTGTTAAAACACTCGCAGCACTCAGATTGGCAACAAGTTTTCTTTCCCTAAATCGGATCTAGAATCATAAATACCTGTATGTAGCTCAGCTCTTAAAAATAGCCAAGTAGCATCCCACAAACAGTACATACTTCCTGTTGAACCAGACAAAGTAATCTGCAGTGCGCCCAGCCAAGGTGGAAAGAGCACCCGGCAGCAGTTGGCACCCAGCCACTTCTGCCAGAAAAGCTGGCAAATGAATTAGCATCAAATGGAGTCTAGACCTGGTCAAGCCTTTTGCTTCTCCAGGAAACCAAGCTCGAAGGGAGGAATTGGGGTTTTTATTTTTCCCTAGTGAGAAAATACTTAGAGATCATTCATATGATAGGAGACAATTATACTTAAAAATGTTTTTTTTTATTGTTCTTTAAACTCTTCACATTGCGTTTGTACTAGAAACTCCCAAGTCAATTTTGTTGTTCTAAATATTTTCATTCAACAAATATTCTTCATCTCTGATAGGCCTCGACCCTCCACTCTATACCTTTCCATATCTTTTATGTTCATAGAGTTCTTTGCTATTTCTTTCCTCTAATTCTCCCCACTACATACTCCTGATCATAGGGTTATGTGTTGCTCATTTTCCTCTTTTTCCCCCTCTGGCTTGATGCTTTCTCCCTTTTTCTTTCTTTGGTCCAAAGACTCTCGACCTAATGTGGCAACTATTTCCTTTACATAATGATGGGTTGGGAAAAAAGAGGGGGGTTCACTTTCCTAACAGTCAGCAATTGGAAAGGGTTACCTCCACCAGTCTTAGCTGGCACTTCTCTCATCTCCATATTTTTTAAAGTATAGGGCAATAGGAAATGGTCTGTGTCTTTACTGACCTTTCTTTCAAGTAATTAAGGGAAGACTTTTAACTAGTTCCTAGATTTTTCTCTATGTATCTTACAGGTTTGATGGAGAACACCTGTTATTTAGTTGGCATCTCAGAAAAAATTATTTTAGCTTGTGTATGCATTTGTGGCCAATCACAAAGTAAAATATAATTGGATTAATTTAGGCATCAGGCAATCCCAAGACATAAAAATCATATATTTTATTAATAATGGGGCTGGAGAGATAGCGTGGAGATAAGACATTTGCCTTGCATGCAGAAGGATGGTGGTTCAAATCCCAGCATCCCATATGGTCTCCCGAGCCTACCAGAAGCGATTTCTGAGCATAGAGCCAGGAGTAACCCCTGTGCACTGCTGGGTGTGATCCAAAAACCAAATATATATATATATATATATATATATATATATATATATATATATATATATTATTAATAAAACATGTTTTCCTTATTTTCCTCATTGACTTGCAGAAACTGAGCAGCATGCATGATGGTAGTTATGGAAAAGAATTTTCAAAGGTGGTTCAGACTTTTTGCTGAAACAGGGTCATTTTATGACAGGGATTAACAAAATTTTCCTCCAAATATTTTCTTCTTCTGATTGCCACATTTTTCTCTGATGCAGATATTCAATTCTACAGACAAGAAAACTCATAGACAACACAGATACACATAGCCATGGCCATATCCTAATAAAAGGTTATTTGAAAAACAAGCAGTGACCTCTTTTGGCCCAAGACCTCCTACTTTATTATAATAAGTTTGAAGCAATAAAACAAAATATGGCTATGACCTCTGATACATACATATTTCACACATATATTTATATTGTCTTTTGAGCTATAACCAGAGGTGCTCAGGGGCTAATCCTGGCTCTGTGTTTGAGGGACCATATGTTTCAGAGGATTAATTCTAGGCTTTCAGTATGCAAAGTATGAGTTAGCCCATTGAACTATCTCTTCAGTTTCTAGAAACTTCTTCTTCTTTTTTTTTTTTTTTTTTTGGTTTTTGGGCCACACCCAGTGATGCTCTGGGGTTACTTCTGGCTATGCTCTTAGAAATCGCTCCTGACTTGGGGGACCATGTGGGTTGCTAGGGGATAGAACCATGGTCTGTCCTTCTTAGGTTAGCACGTGCAAGGCAAACCCCCTACTGCTTGTGCCACTACTCCAGCCCCACCAGAAACTTATTTCTAATCAAAGTCAGGAGTCAAGTTCATGCATTTTGACAATACAAATTTGGAACTGCCATCACAGATCTATAGTTTCTCAATATTTGGCAGATATGATTCAGAAAGCAAAATATTTATAAGTACCCAGATTATCTTGCCAAGCCTGAGAACCACTAAATTCCTCTAGAATAATGAAATGCAAATAAATTAACTACAAAGCAACAATTCTAGGAGGCAAGATGATATATGGGTGGACATTTGCATTATTATTAGGTTGCATTTTTCTGCTGTTTAAAAAAATTGGAGGGGGGAGTGTTGTATGTGGTGGTTCTCAAGATGTACTCCTGGATTTGTTTCCAGACATCACTACTGATGGCGTTTGGCCTAACATACATGGTGGTGGATCAATTCCAGGTCAGTTGCGTATGAAGCAATCACCTTACCCACTGTACTATGTGTTCAACCCTTCTGATACATTTTATTTGGAATTCAAGTGCAAAGAATTGTTTGAGAGAATGGATTTTTAAATCAAATAAGCAAACCTTCAGCTGCCAGAAATGCTACTTATTTATTGGTAAATCCTGACGCACTCTGTGAGTTCGACTTTTTTGTTGGAAAAGTAAAATCCTCTCCTACTCGAAAAAATGTATAAAACAATGATTGTAATGCATCCTTCTCAGATAAGAACAGTCCTCTTGTAAATAAAAATCTTGATGTAGTTTTTGATTTAGTAAATAATGGAGTAGTTACATTCTATATAGGATCCAGAAAAATCCTGCATTCTCAGAAAGAGAATGATCATAAGACCTGAAAAATACAGAGCCAAAACCATGCTTGGTGGGGCTGGAACAATGGCACAGTGGTATGGCAGTTGCCTTGCATGCCACTGACCCAAGGTGGACCTGGGTTCGATCTTTGGTGTCTCATATGATCCCCCAATCCAAGAACAATTTCTGAGTGCATAGCCAGGAGTAACCCTTAAGTGTCACTGGGTCTGGACCCCCCCCCCAAAGAAAACATGCTTCGCCATATTCTTCATTGCTGTTCAATAGCAAGTCACTTACTTTTAATTTAGTGATTTTCCATTTTTCCTTCAGTTGGAGAAGGAAAACACAGATACCGTATTTGCCGGGGTATAAGACGACCCTTAAACCCATGAAAAGCTTTCTAAAAGTCGGGAGTCATATTATATGCTGGTATATGGCATGCTGAAATTTGTTCCAGCTTCAGGGATGAGTGATCCGCACCCTTCTTACTTTTAAGAAGTAACTTACTTTTAAGACTTTTAGGAAGTTTTTCATGGGCTTAAGGGTCGTCTTATACGCTGGCAAATACGGTAGGTAGATTCATGAATTTGACTACTGAAGAAAGGTATGTCCATCCATTTCAGAAATAAATATTCCAAGTTTAAGTGAACTTAAATAGATTGCAACCTCGGATAATATTATTATGGACTCCATATAATTGACATTAATATGAATTGACGTTAATATTAACTCCATGTTAGTAATATTAATGGACACTATGTTTTTTTTTTTACTCTTCTCATAATATTCTTTTTTTCTTTTTAATTTTTCTTTTGACCAAAGTGGGGCCAAATGTTTTTCACAAATCTTTCACAGTAAATTTTTAGTTACATAGTGACATTGAATCAGGGGCATTCCCACTTCCAATGTTGTCCTCCCTCCACCTCTGTTCCCAGCAAGCATTCCATATCGCCCCTCCTTTGCCCCCTGGGTTGCTAGTATAAGTAGTCCCCCCTGTGTCTATCATGTTGTAGATTGGGTGTCGATTCTGTTGTCGTTGGCTTTGGATTTGGTGTTTAAGTCTGATCAGACACTATGTTTTTAACCTTTATTATTACACTAAAAACTGATAGATTCCAACTTTGTTGCAAGATTGTGGGGAAATATGAGAACAAGAGAAGTTATTAGCTTTATTTAGTTGATTAGATTGAAGATTGCCACCTGGCAAACTGCATGGCTGAGGCTATTTCTTAGGAAATCATGTTCAGTGTTCAATGTCCATATCTATCACTCCTGGGAATTTTAAGTTAGTGGCAACTTGCTTTGGTCCCACTTTCAGAGATTCCAATTCAAATGATCTGGGTTGAGACTCAGGCCATTACATTTAGACAATCCTTGATGCTAACAAATCTTGAAACTTTCAATGTAAAGGAATCTTAAAACTCTGGTGGAAGGATTGCGATATAAAGAAACTCTACAACTATAAATCAATAATCTCAGTACTACTGTAAACTATAGTACTTCCACGAAATAAATGTAAGATACAAAAATTAATGTAGATAAATAAAAACATTCTAAAATAATTTAGAAAGCATTCCATGTCAAATCAAATCAAAACAAAACAAAACCATAACACTAAATAAGAAACCCTTCTTTATAGTTGTGTGATGATTTGGGGTTGTATGTCAGGGTTGAGGACTCTCTTTTTCCTAGTTATTTTAAATTTAAGTTCCAGGGTTTCTTCTTGTGTGTGAGACCTTCCTCATGCATTGGTCAACATTATTAACAGCAATATCTATTGACATCTCAAATGTTAAAATTGAGAGCCAGCCAATACTCGGATATATAAAAACCTTGTCTTGAAGTCAAGCATCATAGATAAAAACATTAACTTTGTGGTTGCTAGTAATTGTTCTCAGGGTTTGTCTAGCTCCAAAGAAATCTTTGTATTTGTTTTTTTTGGCATCTAAGCCTAGTCAGTTTCTCAAAACAAATTTGCTCCTGATAAAAGGTAATTCCAGGTCACTGACTATATGGGGCTGGTACAGCAACTCGTCCTTTCATTGATTGTGTCTAACATGCTAATAGAGTGTCCAGGGTTGCAGTACTATCATTATTGCATATAATTAGACCTGAAAAACCCTTACGGGAACATCTGATTTAGCCTACAGATTTTGGATTCAGGTTTTTCGGTGAAATACAAAGAAACAAGATTTGACTCTCCTAGAGGTGAGATTTTGTGGAGAAAGTGTCACAGCCAACCAAGTTGGACTTGAGTTAGTTCCCGCTACATTTGATCCTCCTAGGAGGACCTAAGGACTTTAGTCAATCTGTTTTGGCAAGCTACTGTGATACTGCTCTGGGACACTAGGACCAAATCCTGGGTGTTGGAGAGTGATGCAGCGTCAAGACAGGAATTCTCTTGAGGGAGCCTCCCATCTCTCTGGTTCCCCTCCACTAACCTTTTAACTGGAGAAAATAATATCTGCCTCTCAAAAATATGAGTCTTAGTTTTGAAGATCATGAAACTATAGGAGATGAGAATTCTTTCAGTAAAATATACAAATGTTTTATACAAACACAGTCTTTCAGTTTATGAACTGTCTTTAAGACAGTACCGTATTTTTTTACTCTATAAGATGCACCTGACACATATTTTCGTTCGTTTGGTTTTTTTGGCCACACCCAGTGATGCTCAGGATTTACTCCTGGCTATGTGCTTAGAAATCTTTCCTGGTTCGGAGGACCATATGGTGATGCCAGATATGGGACCCAGGTCCATCATGGGTTGGCCGCATGCAAGGCAAAGGCCCTACTGATGTGCTCCAGACCCATAGTTTTTAGATGCTCTCCTCCCCTGCATTTGGTCTTCAGCTTCAGGCAGCATTCACTCCATAACATATATATTTGGGTGGAGGGAAATGTGTCTTATGCTATGAAAAATACTATATATACTGTCATGGTAGCTTTGTAAAAGAAAGCGACTTTTATGATGTCGCCTATTGTTCTTTGATTTTTGTTTAATGAGGAAGAAAGGCTTTGAGTAGTTCAGAATCTGAGGAGATACTTAGAGCAAATACCTGTGTCTCTGATTGTCTTTAATTGATTAGGTTCAGAATATGTATTGATAATATTCTAGTTTAAATGTTATTATTAAATTTCACCTGTTGCTGCTCCTGCAAAGGAAGCTCATGATTTTTGTAACAACTAGTTTCTGCTGGATTCTTTCCCACATTTGAGGGGAAGATTTTCTTACATTTTGATAAGCATTTCAGTCTCTGATTTTCTATAAGTTAGTGTAGTAGAAAAGGCAGCTAATGAATCTAGCAGTATCATCTATTATGTAGGACAACCAGAAAATTAAACTGTGGTATAACTTGTATTTGTGGTATGAGTTCTTTTTATTTATGATGTTTTTAGATGTTGGGTCTACATTGGCAGTTCTCAGGGCTTTCTCATACCTCCAATCTTAGTTGTATATCACTCCTGGCAGAACTTAGGGGGATCATATGAGAACCAGGGCTTGAATCCAGGTTAGCAGCATACAAGGAATATAACCTGCCTGCTACATTATTTCTCCAAACTCTAAGTTCTTTATTTTGTGGGTCATTGTGGGTGCAAAATACACAGCAATATCTCATTAGTAGTGAAAATAGAACAAACAGTGACCTATGATCCTTTTTTTTTACTTGAATTTGGATTTCTTTTTTAACATTTATATCCATATATTCTGAGGGTACACTGGTGCTTTATAAATTGCAGGTTAATAGATTTGAACTTACTGGAGTTCAAGTCGAAGTTTCTCAACTAAATATGACTGACATTTTGGTCTGCAAAGTTCTTGGTTGGTGAGAAAACAGGGATGTCGTGTATATTGTTGGCTAGTTAGCAACAACTGTGGTCTCTGCCCTCTAGGTAACAGTAATACCTCTCGTCTATTTTGGGGTGAGGAGGGAACATGCCTTCCAAGAAGTGTTCCAAGGGGCAGAATCCATTCATAGTAATACTCTTCCAACCACATCAGTGGTTCAATGCTAGCATCCAAGGATATGACACTTTTATAGTTACCTGGGCCATATCTGGTGGTGCTTGGGGTGCTCTGGGGTCATCTATGGCAATGGTTGTGGGCCATTTGATACCAGGAATAAACCAAGTTAAAAACAAGTAAGAGAGGCAAGAGTGGTAGTACTGAGGGTAGGGCACTTGCCTTGCATGTGGGCAATTTGGGTTCAGTCTCTGGCATCTCATATGGTCCCAAAGTCTAGTAAAAGTGGTCCTTGAATGTAGAGCCCAGCTGGATGTTTCTCTCCTAAAAACAAAACAAATCAAAACAAAAAACAATAACAAGCAAGGCACACATCTTAAGCTCTGAACTAGCTCTCCTCCTCTCCCTCCCCACTTTTATCTATTTTATCCTGGATAGCAATATTGTATTCCATTGGGATGATTGTATAAAAAAATGGTGCCATATTTTCACTGGGAGGGATGTTCTTAACTGTTTTTTTGTGACTCTGTGGGCCAAGATTTGCAGCCTTTGTTTTGATAAGGTTATAATCAGAAGGTTAAAATCAGCTGTGCATGCTTGTTCTATGCTAAAGGGAAGATTTGTTTAGATATTGAATCAGAACATAGAAAGGAAGTATTATGTGTTACAGGGTCAACTATTCATGTAGTGAAGGTTTAGACAAGTTGGAAGAGACAACATTTCTGCGAGAGTGAATTATGGACTCTGTTTGAATTGTCTTATATCTTCTTTAGCCAGTCTATTGTCCTCTGCAGTACAGCCTATGAATTGAATGGAGAAACCAATGTTGTGATTTTGGCTGAATTAACTAAGTTGTTCCCGCAGTGTAAAAACAAAGTGCTACTTCGATCTAACTTCTCATTTCCTAGATACTCAAAGAGGACTCATTATATAATAGCTCATATAATAATTATTATTAAAATTAATGTATACAAGTAAATTTCAAGTGACAATCAGAAATATGACATGGAGAATGTTCTTGTTATGTTAGAGTATATTAAATCACCCATCTCACCTTCTTCTGATCTGAGAAATGGGTAGATGTTGAAGGTAATCTTTGAGTTTTTTTATATCTCTGTAATCTCATAGATTCTGGAAAGGTCACCCATAATATTATATAATAAAATTCCTCTAGGACTTTGAGTGCTTTATTGTAGTGTGGGCTGACTTTATGCCTTAGTTTGTCTTTCCTAAGGTAACAAAACAATGGACTAGACTTACCTCCTCACCAAAAATGTGTAAATAAATTAAAATTGTATAAGTAAAGGAGAAATAAGGATTAGACAAAGCCAAGCTTATAGATGACACAATTCTCACATTATTAATGCCAGAGATTTCTTTTTGAAATAGAGATGAAATACTAATTATCTGTTATCTGAAGGAAATGAATACATAACTAAGTTGTATGGGATCAGGAGGAAATAATTGTGAAAACTAAAAAAAGTCCTTTAATATATAGTTTGGACATTTAAAGTATTTTTAAGTATCTTAGAAATAGGCAAAAATATAATTTCTATATATCATTTAAGATATTACAGATCTTAAATAAACTTTGAAATGGACCATAAATCGATCAGTTCAGAAAGTTGATAATTTTCTACCATATGAGATATTTTTAGATCCTTTTGTTTAAAAGCGAGGGTGGGTTAGGTCATACTCAGAATATTCAAAAGACTGTATGATGTCAGAGAATAAACTCAAGGCACCTATGAAAATCTTGTGTTCCAGCCCTGGATCCACATGAGCTATTTTTTTTTTATTTGGAGGCCAAAACAGGGAGTTCTGTTTCTGCACTCACAGGTTACAGGGACTTGGGAATTCATAGGAGTGCCAGAGACTGAACCTGGGTTTGCCATATGCAAGGCTCTATCTATTATACTATCTCTCTAGCCCACACATTAGTTATTTTAAAATACATATTAAAGCATCCCAAGATCATAATAGGAGTTTTGAGGTGAATAATAAAGACTGGAAAATTGCTTCCCAGACAATAAGTTGAAAAGACAAATACGGGGAAAATAATTACTACCCATAGAAACTAGTCAGTAAAAGTGACTCCAGCTTTGCACTACTGAATCTTAGAAAGAAAATAGAAATAATCTGAGAAAAAAATCTGCCCATAATCTCAGAAAAATTTAGATATAAACCTAACTTCTTTTGTCATACATAATTCATGCTATTTTCATCAACATTATATAGCTCTAACTAATTATAATTTATGGAAGAGAGAGATTTTCTTGGTCCTTTTGATGGTTTTGGTGGAAATCTAGGAAAGGATTATGTCCCTAAGTATAATAACAAACTTTAATTTAAGAAAAGTTTGGTGGTGGACTGGAACAATAGCATAGCAGTAGGGTGTTTGCCTTGCATGCAGCTGACCCAGAACAGATCTCGGTTAGATCCCCCAGCATCTCATATGGTCCCCACAAGCCAGGAGAAATTTCTCAGTGCATAGCCAGGAGTAACCCCTGAGCATCACTGGGTGTGCCCCCCACCCCCCAAAAAAAGAGGAAAGAAAAGAAAAGTTTGGTGGTAAATACAGAAGATATATGAGGGAGATTTGGTTGCTATGAGTGAATGTAAAGGAATTATTCTCAGGATCATCTCTGTGTTTTAAGAGGTACTAATCATACATCATATGGCACTGCACTGACTTGTTAACTGAAGGTTTAATGAGATTTCTTTCAACAACAAGACAGAGCTTGGAAAATGAGAACAAAACAGAGTCACAATATTTGGAGAGAGGTCAAATATCTCTACTAGACAACAATGCTTTAAACTGGTTGGTGCTTAGGGAATGTAAGATACAAGGATGAATGGAGTGAAATTTGTTGACAGGATGCTGTCTCTGAAATATTCACAGGGGGAACAGAGGTTGCTTTTTCACTAACACAAATTCTACTGAATTTCTATTTGGAGTACTGTGGTAGCTTAGGGAAATACAAATATTGTAATAGAAACATTTCTGGAGAAGTATGTTTAATATAGAAAGGAAGGCAGAGGTACCCACTGTCAATTATAGTTTGGATCTCCAAGGAGAGGTAACTTGGCTTAATGTTAAACAAGCCACAATTTTCATATTAGAGGTAATGGCATCTTCCCTGAGTCTGTAAAGAGAATGAATCAATGAGAATATCTAGGAAAAGTGTGACCTTTGAAAGTGACATGCTACACTAAAGGAAATGTGTAGATTAATTTGTTCTTAATATGCCTTTGAGTACATATGTGTGTGTATTTTAAATGTGCTTGCTATTTAAATGTGCTTACTATTTAGAATTTGAATTCAAGGAAGGAGGGATGGAGATATTAGTGGAATAAAGGTGGGGAAATAAAGAAGCTTTTTGGGGGGAGTCATGTCTGATGTAAATTTTTTCGATAGTCAAATACAGGAAAGGTTTATGCTGAAGGCCATTACTTATGAAACATAGAAAACAATGATGTGATTTGAGAAGATCAGTCACAAAGAGATCATGTGGGTAGTGGTTACCCAATTCAAATGGGATAAACTTAAGGAAGAGAAAATGACAAATAGATTTTAATGATAAAATAGCCAAATGCTGATTCATTGATTATGGTAGTGAAGCAATAAGGTAGACTTCCAGGTATTTCCTGATTTTCATCCCAGAAACCATTGGTCATTGCTAGAAATATAGAACAAAAGGTTTATGGGGACCATTCCTGTCTTTTCACTAAGGAATCACTCTTGAGGGTTCTCATAGAATTATAAAATTATAGGGTGCTTATAGAATTCTGAGAATTGAACTCAGGTTGGCCCCATGAAAGTCAAGCACCCTACTCACTGTACTATCTCTCAAGGCCCCACTGTTTATGAATTGATAAAGCACTTTATATATGTATTTTCTGAGATCATTTGTCATTTGAAAGGAAATAAAATTCCCAATATTGGAGGTGTTTAAGAATAAGCTATGTATGTTGGGGCCAGAGAGATAGCATAGTGGTAGGGCGTTTGCCTGGCAAGCAGACAATTCAGGATGGATGATGGTTCAAATCCTGACATCCCATATGGTCTCCCGTGCATGTCAGGAGTGATTTCTGTGCACAAAGCCAGGAGTAACTCCTGAACATCATCAGGTGTGACCCAAAACAAACAAATAAAGAATAAGCTATGTAATTACTGGACACAGATGTCATAATAGTGGAGTGTATTGAATAAAGAAGAGAGTAGTAAGCAGAAATGACCAAGTAGGATTATGGTATTTTCCAAACAAAATTCAGGAAATAATGTCTTTTGATTTCCTATATATGCAGAGTCATCAAAGATTCACATATAGTAACATATTTTACAAGTCCAGTCAAAATCATACTTGGAGAAAGGACTGTCTATCAAGTCATTTCTACAGCTTTCCAGACTGCTTCTAATTTAAAGATTTTACTGGTATATTCTGTGATTACTTCAGCATTTGTGAATTGATTGAATACAATAATCATAATTTAATATGTATATATGCATGTATATAATTTTGCCATTATGGAATTTTGCTTAATGCAATAATTTCTTTTTTCTTTGAAGAGATAAATAAGAAAAAATATAAAAACAATAAACAATAAAACAAGGCTAGTCATATCACTATCTGAAATCATTTCATGCACACTTCAGAACATAGCAGGCCAAATATTTTGGAAATAGTTCTAAAAATATGAGCTCTAAGTCCTTGCTCTAGTTATAAATGTAAATTAAACTATAGTTACCCTCGAAATAGGGAAATTTATATTCTTAGTTTAAAGTATGACTTTTAATAATAAAATTTAATGATGACTTTAAAAGTGCAAATGGTAGCGTTAAATGAAAATAGTCTATTCTACTCTTCATTACAGGGTTAATTTATGTCTTCATTTTGATATTACTCAATTATGAGCTCTATTAAATCCAGGATATTAGATTTGATTCATAAAATTATGAGTTGCTATTTTAATATAGTTTTGTTGAATTTGCTTGTTAATCTTAGTCCCAACAAAATGAATATCAAAATAATCCACCAAAGAAGGGTTACCTCTGGAATGAAATGTTAGTATGTTTGAATCAAGTTAAATAGCATATTTTAAATTTTTTTTTGTTTTTTGGGGGTTACACCCAGTGACACTCATTGGTTACTCCTGGCTATGTGCTCAGAAATTGTTCCTGGCTTGGGGGACCATATGGGACTCTGAGGGATGGAGCCGTGGTCCGTCCTGGGTCAGCCGTATGCATGGCAAACCTACCACTGCACCACTGCTCCGGCCCCATAGTATATATTAATTTGAGATTTGAAAAACACACCTAACTACTTGCATGTTTATAAAAACAGTAGCAAATATATCTCAGAATTGCAGTTCTACAGCACTACACCAACAATAGAATAGATTACCACCAGAAAAGAATAGTATAATTAGGATGGGGAAAAGATTTTGTGTTTTCTCTAAACTCCTAAGATAATTGAAGCTACAGAGCAATGAACTATCCCATGATCTAAGAAGATATATTATCTGCAAATTAAAAGAAATTAATATCTGAAACAATTATAACCAGAAATGCAGGTAAGAAATAGTCATCTATAATTTGTCATGCATTGAGAGAAAAGAAAATGGGCTAGAGAGATAGTGAAGACCCTAAGGGCTAAATATAAAATAATCCTTACCCTCTGGCAGGTTCTAAATGAACTTCATACGAAGAGGGTGCTGGGAATGTTGAGAGTATTTCTAGTATTGTATGTCTCAAGAAAGAATGTAGGATCTTGGAGGCCTTAATAGAGGAATAGCCTGCACAAGTGAAAGCCTAGAATCTTGTCCTCATCCTAGACTCAATGGTTAAAACCTACTATATCTGGGAAAAAGAAACAGAAAAACTATATTGTAAATCTGGGAACCAGAGCTAGAAATAGATCATAGAACAATTGATTTCCAAGTCAGGGACACAAGAGATCACCAAAAGCTGAGATTATTATAAACAACAACAACAACAACAAAAACCCAAGTATTTCCTCACCCTGATCAGGTAAATAAGCATTAAGTGACAAATACTGCAGAAGAGAAAAGAAGGGAAGTCAAATGCAGAGAGACCTTTGCACAATACATGAAGAAGAGTGAAAGCTGAGTGGAACAGAAATGGGTAGAGGACTAAAAATTCCCTCTGGAAGCCATCCACTATGTTCATGACGAAGTATTGCTCACTATATGCTGGTATTGAGAGGAAGATAGAAAACTCCAAACCACACCAAATTCCAAAACTACTCAATTCTCATCCTAGAGCGAACGAAACCCTTCAGAAGATTCAGCAGAAAGAAAAATTAGCTCACTATAAAGAATGATTATCTATTTGTCTCTGATTTGCTTCTCTGAACTAAATGTGTGCCTTTCAAGAAAAAAAAAACATTGTGAAGCATAGTAAAGAAAAACAAAACAAGCAAACAGAACCTACGTAGCACACAGCACAATGAACAGAGCCAAATTCTGACGTGACTCAACTGTTGAAATGGACCAACACAATTCAACCTAATTCTGAAAAAACTATGAAAAGGAAAACAAAGGTGAGATTAAATGGAACTTTCTAGAATGGATATGGAAAACAAAGGAATACAATGGAAATACTAGAAAGAGAAAACACAAGGCAGAGAGGAGAAAAATGTCTTTTACAGGGGATTAGTTTCCTAGAGCTTTCATAACAAAATACCACAAATTGGGTGGCTTAAAATATCAGAAATGCTTTCTTTCCCAGTTTTAGAAACCAAAAGTCAAAGCTAAAGGTGAAGAGTTGGTTCCTTCTTGGGAATTTTGGAGGAAATTCTGTTCCATGCCTGTTTCTTAATTCTTGGTGGTTACTGGCAATTCTTGGTGATCTTTGGCCTGTGGAAGCATAATTATAATTTCTTCCCCTCCTGTCACATAAAATTCATCTTGTCTATCATCAGTTTCCTTCTCTTTGTATGATTTTTCTACTCTTAGAAGGATATCAATCCTCTTAAATGTGTGCCCAATTGATTCAATATGTTTTCATCTACTATTACACTATTTCCAAATAAGATCACACTCTCAGGCTCTAGGGAGACTTATCTTTGGGAGCTGTGGGGGATAAGAGACAATTCATCCTAAAAAAAAAGACATGTTTACCAGTATTATTTATTGTCAAGATTTAGTAAATTTAAGAATAGGTCAAAGCAAAGGCAGAGAAAGATAGATCAGGTCAGATAAGTAAATAAAGAAAGAATAACAGAAGCTACATGGAGAAACCAAAGCACAATACCAAATTATAAAGTATACACATAACCAAACTCCCATAAAAATAAAGCTGGCAAAAAAGGGATAAGAAATAAATGCAAAATGAGATTTTCCTAAAACGGTAGATGTAAATTTTCCACAACAATGATAGATATCCATAGATAGACGAAGCTCAGAGAGTACTTAATAGTACTTAACAGCACTGGAGGCAAAACATTATAGGCATATTATAGTTAACTTCAGAAAATAACATAGAAAGCTAAAATACTGAGTATAATCAGAAAAATGAAAATTATCTTACTTCTTGGATGGTATTCTTACCGAGTTATTCAAAGCTGCTTGGGTGGAGAGTTCATGTACAACGCATTATAGGCATATATTCTGGAATCATGAAGAGAATTTGAAGAGTGAGCTCTGAGCCCAGATTCTGAGAATTGGGAATGAAAATGGTTTTGAGAAATTTGAACATAAGGGCAGAAAAATGCAGAGTCAGAACACATTCGAATTGATACTTCTTACAATGAATATTTTAGTTTAATGAAAGCCATGATGATAGATTTCTTTACATTTATATATTTTTATAGTTTTCAGATTTTTGGGGGGTCACACCCAGCGGTGCTCAGGGGTTACTCCTGGCTCTATGCTCAGAAATCACTCCTAGAAGGCTCAGGGGACCATATGGGATGCCAGGATTCGAACCACTGTCCTTCTACATGCAAGGCAAATGCCTTGCTTCTATGCTATCTCTCCGGCCCCAGTTTTCAGGTTTTTGAATTTAAATATGTTTCTTGCTTTAGTTTTGGAGCCACACCTTTCAGTACTCGGGGATTACTCCTGACTCTGTGCTCAGAGATTAGTCCAAACAGAGTTTAGGGACTATATGCAGTGCTAGAGATTGAACCCTGGTCATATATGTGTAAGGCAAGGACTTCATCTGCTTTATACTTTGCAGATTTTTCCAATATTTTATAGACAGTTTTTAAATGTTTTATAACAATTTTATTGAATAATTACAATTTTCTATGGGATATGTTGCTATTTTTGCCTTAAAGATGGGGAAAAGCTAAAATTCAAAAATGTTAATTCACATGTTCAAATTTAGATTTATTTATAACAAGCAAATGTTTCTCTATCATATTATAAAATAACTATCTGATTATCAGGTGTCTACTCAGTGAAAAACTAGGTACTCTATTAATAAGAATATAAAACCTACATTGACACATTGGCATAAGCATTTTACAAAATCCCAAAAGTTGCAAAGAGCAGAGGTGCATAATAATATTTGTCTTCTATGATGCAAGTGAGGTGGGGTTTTTTTCTGGTGTTTTTCCTGCTAATTTACACTCAAAGCATAGAAGACCCCAAATTACATCTCATGGGTAGCAACGCATTTTGCATCTGTTCATACATTTTTTTTCAGCATTCCTGACTGTCTTGGTAACTGTGTTCAGATTTTTCTTTTGAACTGGCTTTAATATGTTACAGGTTTTTGCATTCATTCATAAGTTACATTTAAAATGTCATACATATATTGTATATTTAAAAATACAGCCAACATTGAGCTCTTTAAAACTTTTTTGAAGATATAGGGGAACTCTTAGGGACCACACGTCTTGAAGTATCTGAGGACTTATACTTCTTATATTTGCAGCCATGTGGGACAGTGCCAGGAATTAAACTCAGAGGTCAACATAGAAAGTAGAAACTCTACCACTGAGCCACATCCATTGGCCTCCATAATTACCTTCTAAAAAATTAGCTTGAGAAGACTGACTTTCAGGTCTTCTGTACCCAATGCAAGGACTTTTTAATCAATAAATTAATAGTTCCTATATAAACTGCCACCTAAATTAAAAAGAATATCAAATATGATGATCAGACATAGAAAATACTTTTCCAGCAAAACATATTTATTCATATATTGGAAAGTATAAAGTGATCTTTATATACAGATGACTGTATTGTAAGCAACCCATAAAAATCAACAAATAACATGCTCTAAGTCATCCTATAAACATATTTGGCTACAGAAAATTTAAAAATTAAGTATTTATAATTGAATTAAAACACAAAATACTTAGGAATAGATCCAGTGAAAAATATATAAAACACCTATACAAAAAACTCTGAAGCTTTAGTGAGAGAAACAAAAACTTAAAAATGAGCATTATTTAGAAGATCTAATAATTTATAAATTATTTTTACCAAACTAATCATCATTTTTATGAGAATACCCTGAGATGCTTTCCAGTAGCTTTCAAGCTTATTTCAGATCCTAACTACAAATATTAGGTGCCATAATTTGCCAAGAAAAGTCTTAAAGGAAAAGCAAGTTGGCATAACTAATCCAAATATTAGCACTAGCTATAATGCTGTTATATATATGTATATATAAACACATGTCCTGGCATAAGGTAGATAATAGACCAAAATATAGAAAATATTAAACGAAGAATACATATGCATCATTATTTAATTTGTATAATATTGAGATGCATAGGAGTACAGAAAGTGATTATTTTTCAATAAATAAAACAAAATCAACTTGTTATTTCTAGGGAGCTAACTCTATCTTTCCTCTATCTATTTTCTAATCTGAAAAGGACATGACAAATCCTGTGATTATGGACACTAAGTTGATTAGGTCTCTATTTGACCAAAGTGACAGGAAGGTTATTGACGCTGTGAAATATAGAAGTGGTTAAAGATAGATCTTTTAAGGTTCAGATTTGATGAAGATTAAAAACATCCTTGGTATAATAGTTTAGGATTGGAGGCAGATAGTTATTAAATAAATCTAGATAACTCAAGTGATTTTTTTTGTTCAGCTAACAGCTTATTCCACAAAAGAAGGTATTACATTGATAGGTGAGATGATTTCTTTATAAATAAACAACTTTTTTTGGATAAACTGACTTTCCAAAAATTTTGTTTTGTTTTGTTTTCGGGTCACACCCAGCAGCGCTCAGGGGTTACTCCTGGCTCTACGCTCAGAAATCGCTCCTGGCAGGCTCGGGGGATCATATGGGGTGCCGGGATTCAAACCACCGATCTTCTGCATGCAAGGCAAACACCTTACCTCCATTCTATCTCTCTAGCCCCACTTTCCAAAATTTTTTAGACAAAATAGCTCTCATGGCCTAGGTGACCTCATTTTTCAATCTTGTTAATTAAGTTGTCTGTCACTTCTCCCATTTCTTACATTACACCATACACAAAAATTTAATTTAATATAAAATGTAGAACTAATTGTAAGATTAAATAAGCCTTCTAGTACAGAAGCTTACAGAATATAAACTATTTTCATGACACAAAAATATTCCCTAAATCATATGCTTAGAAAAGCTACTCCTAAAAATGTAAAGTGTACAATTGACCTATATTTAATTAAGAGTTTCTGTTCACTCAAAATGACCATTAGGAGATGTAAAAGGTAAGGAAGCAATAGAAAAATGAGCAAAAATTTTTCAGAGAAACTTAAAAATATAATATCTAAAAGACCATGAAAACCATACAAAAGACTCTTCAATTCTCCAGTTAAACACCCCAAAATATATTTATACATGTTCACCCATAAAAGGTAGCATGATTTCTATTTTTAAAAGGGTCCATCAAGAAATCTGAGACATATTCAGAAATGGAGAATGAATGAGAACAAGGGATCTGTTACTTCATACAATAACACAGATTTCTCTCACAAATGTAACATCAAGCAGAAAGAATCCAAGCACATGATACCCTAAATACTGCTAGATTGACCTCTGCAAAGGTGTGACTGCCTGAATGCCCAAGCCAGAAAGAGAACGAGAGAGGGAGGGAGGAAGGAAGTAGAAAGGAGGGAGAAGAAAAAAAAGAGGAATGAAATGAGGGAAAGAAAGACAGAGGGAAGAGTCACTTTCAAGGAATCTATAACCTAGTAGTCATCATCATGGCATGAAAAGCAACATGGCGAAAGAGTAACATAAACTAATTAGGTTTTGCACTAACCAGAACAAATCAAAGAATGAGACTGCTAATCCCGAGTGCGTCTCACTTGTTCACCTCTCTTTCAATTCTTAGAACGCTCCACTGGAATATTTTTCTTGGTGTCAAGCTTAGTTCTTCATACCTCATTAAAGAAGCATTTGCAGCTGGATGGGTGCTATTTCTCTTCATTTAGAGCCAAATTTAGATCTTAATTGACAGCCCAGCCCCTGTTCTCTTTATTTCCCATGTGCATTTCGACTGAAACAGCATATGTGCTCAAGTCGAGCCTCAGGAATGGGATGTTTGGAGTTCCTGCAGTCATTCTTCACTCTTTGAAACCTACGCTCATCACAAACCTTCCCGACTGTCCATATGCAATGGAACATTTGGTGCAAGGTGCGTCTAACATTGGCTTCAGCTGACATCCTTTCTGCTAGTTCCAGAAACACAAATTAGCCTGTGTTGGCAGAAGATTAGGGACGGCTCTTTAAGCAGTCTTTCACTCTGCAGTTTTATTTTCCATTCATCTTGCCAAGAGAGTATCTTTTTCCAGAAGTTTCTCTTCTGCTCCCCCTGCCCTCCTCTTCTTTCAGTTTGCTTTTTATTTTTTTTAACCCTCCTAGATCCAATGCGGCTTTCACTGAAATCTCTTGCTGTTTCTTATCTTCATTGTCTCACCCTGTCTTTGCCTTTTATCACGGCACTTTTATCTATAAATTCAAAATGACTGGCTGGTGATTAAAACCAAAAAGCTTGGTAAATAAGCGTGCTCAACAAAATTCCACTCCCCCTCCCCTTTAGATTTTCTTAAAATTGCTGAGTGGGGACTGTTTGCACTTCTAATCAAATATTGTTGATCCCATGTCCTTAATGAGAATTGAATTTTCCATTAAGTCATCGAAGTAAAAATACAAGGATACAGCCATCTTCTAATTCTTTTTTCCTTTTATAGTACGTCCATCCCAAATACACTATTATCATGCCTATATTTTGTTAGCCTGACTGTAGCTAACCCACAAGTCAACGTTCTCCTGTGTCTTAAAGTTCTTGGTGAGTTTAGGAGCAATGGAAAGAAGGAAAGCAGGGCCAGACGACTGAACACTCTAGTACCTCTTGCCATCTTATTTGAGTTCTGCCATAACAACTCTTCATTTATCTTGTTTACAACTTTTCAACATTGAAGTCACTTTATTACCCAAAGGCTTGTCTCTTACGCACAGGAAAGATGACTGCGCAGTCCTGGGGTCTGTGGTTAACCTGCTCTATTTGGGTATCTCCAGGGAGAGAGGAAAGGATAGTGGTTTGAGCTTTGTGGAAACCCTGGCCGACAGTGGTAAATGCGCGCGCGCTCGTGTGTGTGTGTGTGTGTGTGTGTTGTGTGTGACTAGCTCACACCTCTCTTGTCTAAACAGACATAAAGTAATAAAACTATGTCCTTTTTCTTAGTTTTCTATGAGGTTGAAATTAGTCTAGACTCTAGAAAATTGAGTGATACTGCTTGGCCACCATACGATGTCATGAATTTAATGCTCTTCTTATAAGCACTAAATCAACATCTTTATAAATTTATATTCCAGAAGAAGAGCACATTTTCTACAGAGAAAGAGCCCTCAATGGAGTAACCTTGACTAACTTAATAGATGTTTTCATGTTTTATGTTCATATGTAATTGAACTTAATTATTAAGCCAGTGAAAATGAGATAGCTGTGGTGCTCCAAGCAAGGAACAGAAGAACCAGGTTTATAAAGCATTTTATTTTAAACATGCATAGTTACAGATAATGTTTTTTAATATAGACCAATAAATGGGTCACACCCATTGATGCTCAGAAGTCACTCCTGCACTCAGAAATTGCTCCTGTCTTGGGAAACCACATGAGATGCCAGGTATTGAACCCAAGTCCATCCTGGGTGAGCCACATGCAAGGCAAAAATTACCTACCACTGTGCTATTGCTCTGGCCCAGATTGGCGTTATCTTGAGAAGCAACTGATATAAGTTAACATGAAGACTTTTCCAAGTAGAAAAATAAAAGAAATCAAACCATACGTGAAATGAAATGGACTAAGAAAAATTATTCCACTTCAATTACTAGCTCGGAAGTAACTGATTTGAGAAGGAAGCAGATGAAAATACCTAGGTACCTGGAGATGGCAGAGACAGTTCTGAGTTATTTATATGACTTGTTTCTTGACTTTCATCTTCTCAAAAAACCACCACCCATCACTTATTAAGAGGAAATAAAGGGACATATATATATATATATATATATATATATATATCTGATTGTAATTCTGATTAAGCTTTTACTTCCAATTTATAGTACTTTTATAAATGTTAGTTTAGTAATTGTTAAAACAATAATTTATTTTAGTGCACTAATATCATATAAATATACACAGTAAACAATTTCAACCTCAAAGTTATTAGAAGTACAGTAATCAATATTTTAAAAATAAAATGATTGATTTTGTCATTTCATTAACTTCAAGATCACATGTCTATAAAATAATAGGCTTTATTTTATGAACTTAATTCTACACTAAATTCCTCCCCATATGGTAAGTTGTTTCTCTTTTCTCTTCTACTTTCCAATAAACTTTTCTATATTCCAACTCTGAAAAGATAAACTTTGTTTTAGTGTTTGAACATCTTTTTCATAACCACCTTCTGCAATATTAATACCTTTATAAGTTTAAGTTAAATATTAAAATGTTCCATTAGCTTTATTTCATTTCCACCTCCCTCTGTACCCCTAGTAAAAAAAAGAATTATATTTGTTCAGTCAGTAATTCTTTTGTGGAACTAAATAGAAGGGAAAAAATAACTGAAAGAAAAAAATCAAAATGTTACCCTCTTTAACTGAACTGATTTAAGACATAACAAGGGAAATGGAAAAAATTTGGACTGTCCTGACAGATAACTTTGTTTGCCAAACTACAGGCAGATCAGGATTTAAGAAGCTTAGTCTAAAACTCCTGGAAAATAAGAGAATTCCAACTGGAAATGAAAAAGAAATGACTTTCAAAAATAGACTCTGCAGATGAATTAGATGGTACTCATCCTTACTAACTTTTAGCAAAACTTTCAATAAAAAGTCAATAAAGAGATGAATGAATCAGATTCTAGGTACAGCTGACAATACATCTCACAGAAATGCCTATGCATTGGTAAACATCATTGTTGTCAGAGTGCAGAAACGTTATATTACCCTCCACAGTTTTGAATGGTTTCTTCCAGCTCACAGCCATGAAAACCTACGGAAATCCATGGGGCTACAGTATAAACACAGATATATAAACATGCATGCCTTAAATGTCTTCAACAGCAACCAAAATGTTAAATCGATTTTATGAGAAGTTGGTTTTCCAGCCACTGAGTGGTTGTAAATGTTAAGTGTTTTTACAGGTTGTTGCTCTACCAGCTGGTGAACTGCTTAAATACACTCTTTCTCTTTCTCTCTCTCTCTTGCTCTCTTTCATACATGCATGCATGCAGTGCTTGTATGTGTGCATGAGTGTGTGGCGCATGCGTGCGCTCACACACACACATACATACTTGTTTTTCCAGCTGTTAAGCGTCTCTGGACATTTTATGAAGTTTTTCCTCATTCTTGTACTTGCTAAGTCTATTTATATTTTACTCACAAAAGCAAGTGCAAAATTGTCTTGGCATTCTCCAACTTTTATTTTTTATTGTATTTTTTAACTACAAATAAAAATTCCATCCTTTTTTCAGGGCTTCCCAGAAAGTAGGGGCTCTAGTTATAATGAATCCAAGATGAACATTATGAGTTCATCTCAGAATTTAGATACCACAAAAGCACTCCCCTTGTGGTACGCTCAGTGGAAACACTGTTCTTGTGGTATTTCCATTGGAAATATTGTACTTGTGGTATTTTTCAATGGAAAAACTATTACTGGGGCAGCAGGAAATGCTGGCTGGAGTTGTAGAGCAAATGGCTGAGAGAGAGAGAGAGAGTAAGAGAAGAGAGCATGAATAACAGAGTTAAATGGAAGTAGAACAGATGGAAGAAAGGGGTTAAAAAGGTTGAAGATGCTGCTGCCGCTGCTGACTTTTATTTGAAGTGAATATGGGAGTGTGTGTGGCAAAAATTATACAGTTCTAAGATCTGTTCACAAGCTTTGGAAATATATGCTCAAGAGAGAAGACAATAATGAAAAGTAACTATTAAAAAAACACACGGGAGAGATTTTTCTGAAGGTTTTTCCCAGTAAAGTTGGAATACTCCTATTCCAGCTTTAAACATAATCACCCAGCTCCCTAGGCTGCTCTGAGTCTGGATGGGGCTTAGCCCAGCAGGATCTTCTGTTCTGCTGGGCAGAATTCTCACTATTCTCCTCACTTACGCCTGGCTTCCTTTTGCCTTTGATTTCCTGCATAGAAGTGGCCTCCTTCCTGCTGTACAACTCACTTATCTGCATTTCTCCTAGGCTTCAAGCCAAGGTCAGTGTCCAACTCAACCAAGTAAAATCTAACTGCACCAGCCTTTTTACAGGTAAATCACTTTTTAATATTTGAAAGTGCAGTCATTGAATGGTGTGTGTTTTGGGGTGTATGTTTGTTTGTATTGTTTGCTCATTAGTAACCAACATAATGGCATTCATTTCTTTGGTTTTTTTGGTTGTTTAATTGTGGGGAGGCATGTCCAGTGCAGTTCAGAGTGTGCAAGGATTACACCTGGCAGTGTTCAGGATCCCAAAGATTAAAACTGGCTTAGCTGTATGCAAGACAAAAACCTTTATATTTGTACATTCTCTCTGTCGCCAACTATTTGTTTTTCAAAGTAGTTACCATGACTTTTAGCACCAAGTAGGTCTAGTTAATTAATAGTGGCTGAAATATGAATAGTGATATTTTTTATCAGATCCTTAGCTACCTATCCAAATACCTACCCAAATTTAACACAAAATCACACTAATTTCTTATTCATATCATATTTCTAGATGAGCACTTCTAGTAGAGTGACTTCTCTATGTGATGATTCAGAGGCACTTGCTCCTTCCCCCTTTTTAGACTGTTGGACTTTAACATACAACATTCATATGACAGAACATACAAATTTTCTCAGAAGGTGATCTCTGTTCTAAAAAGCTGGAAAGGTAGAAGGATGTGGAGGACTTTGTTAGGATGGGTAAGCATGGTGTGAGGAGAATATAAAATTGACCTGAAATTAGCATCCTCAACTGGTCATGATTTTTTATTCTAAAATTATATCTAAAAGTGTGGACAGAATTATGCTCCAATTCATGTGTTGAAGTCTTGTCAATCACTTGCTCAGAATGTGACTGTATTTGGAGAATTTTTTTTAGGAAGTCATTATGTTAAAATAAAATTGCTAGTTTGGGCTCAAGCCTATTGACCTGTGTGTTTGTGTGAAGACAAAATTTAGATACAAACAGATGTAGAACTAAGACCCTTTGAAAACCCAGGGAGATGAGGACCCTCAATGAAGTAAACCAGGCCTCTGAAGAGAACAGATCTTAGGTATTTAGACCTATAAAAATTCTGAGAAAATATTACTATAGTGCAAGTCCACACAGGTCTCAATTTGGACCTGTAGTTGAAAACCACTGACCTGAGCTTCTTATGATTGCTCCATTACTTAGGTGTGGTAGCCTTAGCAAAGTTATCTACATGGTCTCACTAATTTGTAAGACTCCTTGGGTTATGTAATCTCGTGTTGAGAAAAAAAGGGGGGAAATTGGATTTTCTGCACAAGGCACACTTTCTCCCATAATATTGCTGGAAAAGGTTAGCCTCAGGAACAATCCTCTCAACATTTCTTTCTTTGTACAACTTGATATAAAGCCTATCACAACCACACAAAAGCACTTGTACAAACATCTTCTGGATATTTAGGCACCTTCAGTAATTACTTCCTCTTTAGCTATTTAGTTAAAGCTCAAAAATTTGCAAATGACTATTATTTACCATTGTTCTGGGAAATTCTTTACCAGTGAATTCAACCACCTTAGCCTACTAATTAATCCCCCTTCCTCCACATTTCCACAGTATGATTCATCCAGGTTTGAGCTTCATGGCTTCAACAATTGGAAATTTCATGGGTCTGTTGTTTTTATATAGTTACCATTCCACTTTTTAATCCATCAGTGCCCTCATTCAAGAAACAATTTTATGAATAAATGAAGCTTCATTAACTGGGATTTAAAAATGTTATTAAGAAAGACCAGGATTTAAATGAAAGGTCTTTAGTCTACAAAAGAGTTTCCACCAAATGCGTTAGCTTTTCTTTTCTTGACTTCAGAGGTTGTATGTGGTAAGTTTAATATAAAATAGAGTCTTATTGTTATATCTATTCATTACCACTTAAAATTATTTATTAGGGAATAGTCTAATAAACACGTTTATATTACAATATCAAGTCCACAGGCAGGACTGATAGTACATTGGATAGCCAATATCCTTGCACCTACTGACCTGGGGTAAATCCCCAGGACCTTATATTATTCCTTACGTGTCACTAGTAGTGATCTCTGAGTACAAAGCAGGAGTAGGTCCTTAGCATTGCTAGGTGTGTCCCAATAAAACAAATAAAAATTAAATACAGGGTGTGGAGAGAAAGTTTAGCTTGCATACAATAAGCCCATATCCATTCCTGGCACAACATAGTGTTCCCTGAGCAATGCCAGGAATGATCACAGAGTCAAAAGTAAGTCCTGTGTACTGCTAGGTATGGAAAAAAAACATGAATTATATATAACTATATTAGTCCGTTCTGTACATATAAATAAATGCTTTTATGTGTTTTTTGGGGGGGGGTCACACTTGGTGGTTTCTAAGGATTACTCCTGGCTCTGCACTCTGGCATGACTTCTGGCCTGCTTAAGAGACCATATGGAATACCAGGCAAGCATACTACCCGCTGTACTCCAGCCATCTCTAAGGTTTTGTTATGTTTTGTGTTTACTGTTAGGAATACCCAGGAGGAAAAGCAATAAGACAAAAATAGTTGAAAATTAAAAGGGAGAGCAAGAGACAGATAGAACAAGAAAGAGACAGAGACAGAGAGAAAGAGCAGAAGAGAGGCTGGCAGCGAGGAGGGTGGGAGGAAAACTGGGGAAACTGGTAGTGGAAAACATTCATTGGTGAAGGGTGGTATACATTGTAAGACTAATACTCACTTATGAACAGCTTAAAATAGTTGAACATAGTAGATATTATTTGAACTGAATTTTAAGGTAGTATAGTGAAAGGGAAGATATGAACTTATCTTTACTTATTTAAACATGGACTATAGTGCAGGATAGAAATATTTGTCATTTGTTTAGCAGAATAAAATTTGTGGAACAGTTAATTTCAGTGATTATGGATACAGGAAACAGATTGTTGAGGTTTGATAGTCAAATTTATCACTATGTGTATAAAATTGAACTATATATGCATAAATATAAATATAAACATCTCTGTTTATAATTCAATAATAAAGGAATCAAAATAAAGAGCCCCTATAATGTAAGTTTTTGTGAGAAAATTAATAAGTTAGTGCATTTAAAGTCTTGAGAATTGATATCATTACTTAATCTCTTATGAGCTTCTCTTTATTCTGTGTAAGACCAAAAGTGGGAAGGAGTGAATATGGAATTGAAAACTGTTTAAGAAACATAGCCAGAAAACTTTAACCCATGATGCGGGTCCAAAAACCATTGCTCTCACACTAATTTATTACTGATTCAAAAAATGTTGAGGGAGCTTTTCTGTATCAATATTTCCTTTTGTTTAATGAAGATAGATAACATTTACTTTAGGATACACATAAGAATTTGAGGGGTAGAATTCAAGTTAGCATCAATAATAAATCTAGTGTTTTCAAATGCTATAATAAGCTATTTTGTTCACATGAATTGTTCACACCAAGCAATTTAGATTAGGGTGTGCGAATCTGTATGCTATGAATATGTATAGACATAAATATATCTCCTATAATTAACATAATCTTTTCTGTATTTTTTGCTAAATTATATGATGGCATTTAAAATGCATAATTACTCCAAGTGAACAGGTGCAAGATTCTCTACAGTGTTTTTTACTATGCTTTTCTTATAATCACTTTTCATGATATAGTCCATTTCACTTAAAATGTTATTTTATTGAATTAAAATAATCAAACAAAACTAAAAAAAATGAAAAGTAAAAAGCCAGCAGATTCAACTGTACTATTGTCAGTCAAACTATAGTATGGCTAGAGGTAGACCATATACTTTAACTCTGAGCATTGCATGAGATGAACTAAAGAAAAAATTATCAAAGACATTATTTCTGGGATTCATCATTTTAAAAACAAGGATGCCTGGGGCCGGAGAAACAGCATGGAGATAGTGCATTTGCCTTGCATGCAGAAGGATTGTGGTTCGAATCCCGGCATCCCATATGGTCCCCTGAGCCTGCCAGGGGTGATTTCTGAGCATAGAGCCAGGAGTAACCCCTGAGCACTGCCGGGTGTGACCCAAAAACAAAAAGAAAAAAGAAAAAAAAGATGTCTGAAGAAGTCTAACAGTTTTATTTCATTTTAAAAAATATCTTAGCCAAGTCCTGCCTCCCAATTAGAGGGGGAAATAAGGGAGGCACCAAGACCAAACAGGTGCAAGACTACTATGTAGTAGGATAGGTACATAGGGGACCACATATTCTAGCAGGCCTGGGGGTGAGGGAAGAGGATATGGGAGGTAGGACAAAAACGGAGGTGTAGGGAGGACAATTTGGTGATGGGAATCCCCCCTGATTTTATGTAAATATTTACCTAAAATATTATTGTCAACAATATGTAAGCCACTATGATCTAAATAAAAATTATATTAAAAAATATCTTAGCCATTGTTTGAACTCCTATACCCCTTTACTTTTGCATGTGATCTTTTAACTTGGTTCTAGTTATCTTTCCCAATTCCTAAATCATTAGTTCAATAAGTATAGAGGTCTTTGTATATTAATTCTTTATTTTTATTTTTTGTATATTAATTTTGTATAAAACTATGCATTATACATGATAGGACTTTCACAAAATGCACAATGAATTATAAGATGTATGCCAACAGTGGTCCATGTGATTTACTGTCTACATTCAAAGCAAACTGCTTTTGTTAGGAAAACTGAAACTTTTTCACTTTTTTGGGATTACTGAAATGAGTAACTTCTCTATATATAGGTATAGAAATAAGTACATGGCGATATATCATCATTTTCACAAGAGGGTTAAAAATGAAGATAATGATTTACAGGGAGATTGTTGAGTGTATATTCATCATTATATATATATATATATTAATCAACATTTAAATCTTAGTGGATGATCAATGTGATTTCTCTGTGCCTTAATTCAATTCAGTGTTATTTATTTATCTTAAGTAAAGTATTACATTTAAATATCAGTGCCTTATAAACTTAAATATTTTTCCGTGTATTACCAATAGCATGTAGAATTTAAGTCATAATCATTAAAATAAAATCACAATTATATCACAAGTTTAGAAATACTGAACATTGCAGAATTATAATTTTAACTTCTAATTGAAGAATTCTATCCAATGGTTATCTGAGTGTTAATTACTTTGAAGATTTTGTGCAACTCCTCTTCAGTCATATAAGCATTACTAAACACTGGCTCTTTGGCCATAGTGTGATATATTGTGAGTGATAAATAGACACGATATCATCAATCAATGTACTATAATAGGCAAGAGGAAGAAATAATTAGAATACATGATTGTACAATCCAAAGAATGATGCAGAGAACACTTGGAACTGGAAATAGTTAGAGGGCGGAGAGGTTAACTTCTTGAAATGACTTAAGAAATATGATAAGTTAGGTGACTTTGAGTTTAATCTTAGGGAATATGTAATATTTGGATAGATCTAAGGGTCACAATGGGAATGAAAACATTGAGGTAAAGAAAAGTTGGAGGAATGAATTTTGTGTCAAAGGATTGTAAACTTAAATGAAGGGATGTGAACTCTAGACTACATTTATTTTCCACTTGTCTAAAGGAAAGTGAAATAGAAAAAAAAGGATGAAATTCTAATGAAGAGGAAGTGCCTCATTAACGTAACATATGAAGAGATTTAATTAGTGATACTATTCAAGAAGTACATTTTAGTCTCTTTAAAAACACATGTTCCAAAGGTTGAAGCAAGTGTCTAGTAAAGGCTTAATGCTAAAGACAGAAAGTAGTTTGCTGTGATCTGGAGTTGGAATGAGAGACTGAAAGGGATGCAACTGCTAATGGACACTGGTTTGGTTTATAGTGCTAAAAGTTCTGGAATTAGGTAGTGTCTAGGATTACACAACTTCGTGAATATAAATAAAACCACACGAGGTCATACATGTTAATTAATGAATTTCATAGTTTGCTAATTAGGCCTCAATTGAAATGAATCAAATGTCAAAAGTTATATCCTGCACTCTTTAAAAATAGTTCACCTTGAACTAGTAGTTGACTTTTTTCACATGTTTTTTGACAACATTTGTAGGAGTCCTTCCTGCTTTTGCTTTCCAGTTTGATTTAGTATCAGGGATGGTGTTTCACATTTTTATATCCTTCTCAGATTAGCAGTCCGCTCTTTATTGATGTTGTTTGTTTACTTATGTATTTATATACTTATTTAGTTTTTAATCATGGTTTTGATCTTGGTCATCCCTGAGGACATGTTGCAGGGAGCTAACTCAGCTGTCTCTAAATCTGATAAAGCATAACAATATCATGCAGGTAGTTTTGATTAAAATGTTTAAAACTGATGTGAAATCAGTCATACTTTATGCCTCAACTTAGAAAGGGGTAGAAGTAAAAATAGAAAAAGAAAGAAAGATATCTGGAGAAATAGTATTGTGGGTAATGCACTTGTCTTGCAAGAGACCATCCAACCAGGTTTCAATTCCCTGTACCCCAGATGTTTGGTTCCTTGAGCACTGTCAATAGTGATCCCTGAATCCAGAAACAGTAGTAAGTTCTGAGCACAGTCAGGTCTGTCCCCAACCCCCAAAAACGAAAGGAAGAGAGAAGAAAAGAAAAAAAAGGAAGATGGCCACATGCAAGAATGGACAAAAATGATTCCAGATTACTTCTCAGATATAATCAGAAGAGTTGGAATAACTTTGTGTCATTTAGCTCTTTGGAATTTCAACAGGAAGACCTTTCCAGGGTGCCTGGTATTTACTTAAATGCTTGATAAATGGTAATGATATTTGCTAGGATTTTGTGTTTGTGTTTTGTTTTCACTTCTTCCTAGGAGCCTCTTGCTTCCCAGCCAATTCTTTAGTTACTATCATTATCTTTGATCAGAGGGGGAATTAGTATCTTTATTTTTATAAATACAACTACTGAAAGAGCAGCACTATTAAATGACTTGCCTAAGGCCACACAGCAAATAAGTCTTTACTCTTGGCCTCGGCCTTAGTCTTTGGTTTTATACAAAGATTGAACAAATCCTGTTTGTTCTAGATAGAATCAGGGAGCTAGATCACAGAACACGATAGAATGGAGGGGAGCAAATTTGGAAATGAGACTTTAAAAGTTCGAAATGAAGAGGATGGGAATGCCAGGAAAAGCAAGGTCAATTGAGGAAATCGCTGGGAAAATAAAACAGATAAGAACCAGAGCAAGGCTCAGCTTTGGGGATTTGAATTGGCAGGACTAAGCCCCCAAACCAGCCCAGCAAGAAGGGCAGGGCGCCTGCTGCAGATGCCAATGCCTTGGAGCTGGTTTGGGGAAGCCAAAAGACTCTGGGAACCTAAGCAAACCAGGATAAATAGGGCCAAGTAGGACAAATCTCAGTGAAAATATTTACAGAAATATGTTTTCTACCTGTTTCCCTCATGAATTGCCTGTTTCTCTATAAGACTCAAGGAGGAAGCCTTCTTATAGCCTGATGCTATATTAAAATCAAACATTTAGGGATGATAATGCTTATGTCTGGAGAAGTTGGCTTCCAGTTCATAGGCTTTGGTGTCTAGGAGGTCTCCATAATTTGGATGCTCCCCCAAAAGTCACCAATGATTTTATATTAAAATGAATAGTATTTTCTGATTTAACCCTAATTCCATATAATAATTATACTTTAATGTAATATTGCAGATTATGTTTTCAAACAATAATGCTCTCTCCAATTAGACTCCAAATTGTTGCCAAGATAGTAGTCAGAATTATTTCTGATTTTCTTATGGATACTATATGATGTAGTATTGAATAAAGTCCTTAGGTTCGAATACCAGAAAACAGGAGAGACATGGGTCTGGAAGCAAATGGTGGTCTGGAGAATAATTCACACATGTGCATGGAGGGAGAAAAGGATTTTTCAGGAATTCCCCCCATGTTTGCCCTTTGCTCCGGAGAAGCAGCCAGCTCCTGAGGTTCAGAAAATTCAAGAGTTTGACTTCCTCCCAATCTGAGTATTTAATCTGAGGATCTGAGGGAAAATGACCATACCTGAAGGTGGGACCAGGTGGTTTCAACAGCAGTCTAAGGTGCTTCATTCAAAGATGTTTCCAACAAATGAGTAACAAGGCCTATACTGAGTGAGGTAAAAACAGATCAATCCCAATAATCCCACAATATAGTACAATTGTTTATCTATACTTGCCTTGAACATTGAAGTTATTGCACAGATGAGAATGTTAGAGCCTCGAAGTCCAAGGATCAGTGTTCTGAGAAGCAAATACTGCGATCCAATGAATGGTCAAAATGTTTGTTTAGATGTACCCTCAAAATTTCCCCTCAGAAGAAAAAAAAAGGAAGACCAAGTAGGGAAAGATATTGAGCTCCAATGAAAGCCAATCATGTCCTTTGTATTGTCTTGGATCTATGGATCTGGAATTTGTCCCCTGAAGATGGGTCGAAATGCACCTTCTCATCAGTCACTGACTCTGAGCCCCATCTGGGAATAAATATGCACCTTTTGGACAACTTTTTTCAAGGAAGGTGGCACTTGAAAATACTATTATTCTGGAAACAGCTGAAAACAACAACAACAACAACAATTTCTTCAGTGCCACTGCTCATACAGATCTGCAGGTAAATAAAAATCATTTCTCGAAAGGTAAAATTTCCTCTATTGTCAACTTCCAAAGATTTCTTGACACCCAATGACAAAACTATTAATTCCCAACAATTTATATTCATTATTTTCTGGTTGAGTACAGCTATCTTAAATTTTCTATGAATTGTGAATTTACCTTCAGCAACTCTGAAAGTCTTTTTGTGTTTGTTTGTTTGTTTGTTTGGGGGCCACACCTGGCAATGAGCTCAGGAATCATTCCTGGGGAGTCATATAGAATGCTGGGAGTTTGATCACGTGCAAGGCTCTGGTCCCTCCAAAAGACATTTTAAGGGGTCAAGCTTCATCTTTACTTTTGCTTTGGGACACTTCCCGAATAAGTTCCCACAATGCTAAGGGATGTCAAAGAATGGCTTGCTGAAATAGCATTTTATTTAGTGAGAGGTTTCTATGCCTATTTTCTGATAGAACTTCAAGTACAGTACACTGGGAATAAAAATTATAATACAAACCAGGGGAGAAAGAATCAATTCCTTTGTACTCATTTCTAAGTTCAACAGAGGGTTCACCTTCTATCACAGTTGTACAGTGTGGTAAAGCAAGGAAGTGCTGATTTCCCAAGGGCAGGTGCTTGGCTCTAGCCTGGGAAGAGGCAAATGAAAATTGCCACATTTTCAAGCCAAGGATGCAAACAACCAGGAGACAGTGTTCCTCCCTCCCTGTCTGCAGAAGTCAGCAGATAGCGCACCTGCTGCTGTTCACACGCCCTTCGCCAAGCCAAGCTGCACTGCTTGTAAGGCAAGGCTTCTTTCTGGCTGTCTGCTCTGAGTCTTGCCTGTCTTGGGGATGCAGCCCCTCCCATGGCAAGTTCAGCCGGGTTCTTTGGCAGCTGCAAGTCGACATGGACCCTGCAGGGAGCGGTGGAGAAAAGTGAGTTTGACATGCTTGGAAATATTTAGATCTGGGATGTAAACTGCAAGGAAAATATTTACTCTGTTTGTTTTAAGACCACAGAGGTTTGGATCCAGGGAATCTTCAGAGAAGTACAAAAGGCTCCTGCCAAGGCCCCAATTTAACAATTTGGTGAGTGACAAAAGGCCATCCTGTTAAAGGAGTCTGAACTGAAATAGCTCGTTTCCAATGGATTCACATGTCTGTCCCAGCTGTTTACAAAACAGTTTTCATTAACCCGTGAGGCTAGGATTTTTGTTTGTTTGTTTGTTTGTTTATGTAGACAGATCCCCATGCTTTCCTTTCTTGCTAAGGGTTTGCTACCTGAGCATCAGCTACAAATTTCCTATAAAACTCATCACCACCGTTCAGATTGCTGGGTCTTCCTGGAAAGATTCAGGCTGACTGTATTTATGGCCATTGCCAAAAAGCCTTTTCTTCTAATGGTCTGGGACTCACTGTAGAAGTAATAAGGATCTATCTATGGGTACTTAGGCTTGGGATAAAAAGAAAACAAATTGAATTCATGAATGTGCATAATTTGAATCCTTCTTTGTTCTTCCAGGAGAGTTCCTCTTACAAAGGAAGAACTTCTGGATTCACATCTGATTTAATTCTTGTTTCTCTTCAGGTAGATTTCCAGCAGATGAGAGGAGTTTTTGTAGTGAATACACATCAGAGAAAGGCATAGTTAGGCATGTAATTCTGTACATGACCATATCTGGAGGAGAAACACAAAAGTCAAAAATAGTATCAAAATGCTATCTGCAAGCATCAATAAGAGAGAAACAACTTTCAGAAAGCTTATCAAGAAGAGATAATTTGAGCAAATTTTTTTTAGCTAAACAGAGATAATTTTAGCTATTTTTTTAAACTCAGAAAAAAAAAACATGATTTTAAGATTCTCAGTTACCTTCTTTTCCACTCTCAAATCATTTTCCCACTTTGGCGATTCTTTACATTGAACTTGCTCTCTCTCACACAACTGCCAGACCAGTTATTCCTATGTGATCAACAGGAGAAAGAACAGTTGCTTCTCAATCATTGACCACAGATGTATTTCCATTTTCCTTCAACATCTGTGACACAGAATTTCTTTTCAGAATTTTATGAGTCAACTAAGCAGAGGCTCTTCCCATCTCTCTTGAAATAGAGATTCTGCTTTCTTTTACAGTCTTTGCTGGACCTTCCCCTTCTCCATCCTTCTGGGCTATTGTTACCATATGTTTGATTCCAACTCCATTTGATGTCTGTTGATGTTGCCTTTCAAGTCCTTACAGGGGTCACTTTATCTTGGAGTCACAAAGGAAAATCATTCCACTTTCAAAACTATACAATTAAGAAAGAATTATTTTGCTCCCCACTCTGACATAATAAACCTGACATTTTAGCTTTTCTTTTTAATTACACAGAAGTCAAAGAACAACTACAATGGGAAATATCCAGATATGCAGAAATGTATGCATACCAAAGAACTAATTTGCATGAGGGCCATAAGAGAAAAATAGGCCTAGTTGAGTGATGAGAGTAGTTTTGAACAAACAGTGATCTGAAAGGGTGTTTTGTTTAACTTTAATTTCTTTTATTTTGGAGGAAAAATGTTCAGCTGGAGTAGCCAAGTGAAATGTTCAAGTCAGGTAATTAGTCTCTGGTATAACTTTGATATATTTGAGTTCAAGTTCTCAGTTTTTGTAGCTTTATTGCCTTAAAAGTGTTAATTGAAATTAAACAAAGGAAGAGCTGGAACATTCAAAGGTAAACTAGCGATTTATATGTTTTTTTTTCTTCTGACAAGAATAATAATTCTTGGGCCAGATAGGAAGTACAGTGGTTAGGGCACTTGCCTTGCATGCAGTCACTGGGACTCCATGCTTGATACCACTTATATTCTCTTAAGTCCCACAAGGAGTGATTACTGAGCATAGAACCAAGACTAAGTCCTGAGCACTGCTGGGTGTGCCCCCAAACTAAAACCCAAACAGAATAATACTGCTATCACTTTCACTTTTATAGCACAGAATGGAATTCCATCTGGTAGAAACTCATTCATTCACTGCAATACTTTGCTTCTAAGTTCAAAAATTTCTGAGAGGAAACCATTTGGCACTATTTAGAAGTTTACAAATTATGGGTATGTATGAACATATGAAAGTATAGAGGTTAGTAAGAAAGGAGGAGGAGATAGATGCATGAGTTTTGTAAATGCCATTTCAATGGAATGGAATGTGTGTGTCTGTACTCCTTCCTTTTTCCGTGGTAGCTGTAGCAAATTGTCACAAACGTAGAACCGAAACAAGGTAAGTTTAATATCGTATTCCATCATCTAACATGGGCTAAAATCAACATACAGCAGCACCACATTCTTTCTAGAGATACTAAAGAAAAATCCATTTTCTTGTTTTTGTTCAAATTCTAAATCTCACTTGTTTCTTTGATTGGTATTTTCTTTTTCTGTCTTTAAATTAAGCAGCAATAAGTCAGGTTCTGATATTGCATACTTTGGCTTTGCTCCTCTCTCTCTCTCTCTCTCTCTCTCTCTCTCTCTCTCTCTCTCTCTCTCTCTCTCTCTCTCTCTCTCTCTCTCTCTCTCTCTCTCTCTCTCTCTCTCTCTCTCTCTCTATGGGATGCCAGGAATCAAAGTCAGGTAAATCCTGGGTCGGCTGGATGCAAGGCAAACACCCTACTGCTGTGCTATCTCTCCAACCCCATCTATCTTCTATTTTATAGACTCTTGTACTTGTATTGGACCCACCCATCTTCCTTCTAAGGTACAATAACTAGTACCTTTATTTTTTAAATTTTATTTTTTCTCTGCCATATGTCCTAACATATTCATGGGTACCAGGGATTAGAGAGTGGCTTTTCTCTGGTGCATTTTATCTTGTTTTTTTTTTTTTTTTTTTCCTAAGACAGACTATCATACCAACATTAACAATACATCTCAAAGACTCACAAGTAAAGGTTTGCTTTCTACTTCAGGTGTTTCTTTCTGGAGATTCAGGCTTCCAAGTGACCAGTAGGAGGTCCACACCTTTCCATCTTCTGACCATTAACTTGTAAGAAGAGAGAAAAGCTGCTCTGTGTGTGTGTGTGTGTGTGTGTGTGTGTGTGTGTGTGTGTGTGTGTGTGTGTGTGTGATATTTTATGAGCCAGGTCTGGAAATACTGACCATTATTTCCACCTTTCATACTCCATAAAGCTTCACATAAGAAAAACGGAAGTTGGGAGATGTCATCTTTCTCTGAATATGGGAAAGAAAAAAATATGCTGAAAATCTATTTAACACTAATCTGCATCCACTACATTTTCCTCTCACACCTGGAGTACATTGCTTTTTCCTTAAAATTTACTACTTGTAGTAAATTTACTTGTAGTAAATTCAGTTACTTATGTGATTCATATTGAGAAATCTGTCAGACAGAAGACTTCTCTAATCTAGGTCAACATTATGAAGGACTCTACTCTTTGGATAGAGAGGACTATTCATTTAGTATTGGGTCTTGATTTCTAAAATATTCCTTATCTCTAATTTTTTCCATGAATCTTGCATAGGGATTGGAGAAGTTCTACTTTCTGCATCCAGGGCCTCAGTAAATGGGAAGAGAGTTTGAATCCGAGCAATAATCTTAAAGTTAAAAAAGCCATGTTTTGCCAATAATTATAATATCATTAGGGACACATTCCACTCTAAATTATTGTCTCCAACTTTTTTTTTTATTTTGTCAATTTTAAGGTACTGGCATCTTTATTTGAGGGATTTATTGTTTGCTTATAGAGATACTTCTAAAGTCTTATCTATTTATTTGCTCTTTCTTTATCCCAATTTTATTAAAGTCAATTTTATTAAAGACTCCTTGAAGTAATCTGGAATAATGTTTGAATACTTTATTTTTATCTTATGTTGTCTTGCTTTGTTATTATAATATATTCATGTATTTTTGTCTTTCAGAATCCTTTTCAATTTACCTGGGTTTAAGAATAGAGATTTCCCAAACATAAAATTTGTAGATTTCTTGAGACTGTATGTACCTGATTAATGCTGAATAGCAAGATGCTTATTTTTGTATTAAGGCATCATGATTAACGGGCTGTCTGTAATAGCATGTCAGGCATACAATACACACATAGCATGTATATATTTTGAAATCATGAAGAGAATTTAAACAGTGATCTAAGCTGCTTTTTTAAAATCTGTATTATTATAATATGTTGCAGCCAGTAGTAACTATAGATGTTCTTTCTAGTTTCTTATTAATCCGTATAAAAACTAGAGACTAAATAAGACTCAATTACTAAGAAGTCATGGCTCAGGCATCTTTCCTTACATGGATCTGTCGTCAGCTGATTATCAGACTGCCCAAGCCAAATCACAGACCAAAGTGGTGCACTGAATTTAACACCCTCCAACTATTTCAAAAGACATAAAAGGGACACATATATGTCTTTTGAATATCCTATATGTATTTCCTTAACAGCTATAACTTTTATTAAATATTCTCCTATACAGTGATGATTTTCCCCACTGTTTTGTCTGTACTTCTCTTTGTAATCTGTTCAATAAGGAATTCTGGTAGAAGAGTCCCTCAGTTTAGAGCTTATGTTTGAACCAAGTTACAGGGATTGTTGAACTTGTTCTAGTGGCCCACATATGCACCAATAACACCATGAGGCATTGTTCCGCTTTTGCATAGGCACATTAAAATGGGAAAATACTATACATACAGGCAAGTTCTTATCTAATAGAAATAGGAACACACAAATCTTGTAATGCAATGGGACCCTACACCCTGAACATTGTCATAATAACATGGCTCAGGCCTCAGAAGAATGGGCATTGTCCATTCACCCCTGAATCAGGGATGACATCTACGAAACAACCACGGTTGTCTATAACAGCACCTGGAAGCAATCCTCTACCAGGGAAGACCCTACCACTGCTCTGGCATTGACCTAGTCATAGGAGACATCCTTAATACCCAGAAGATATAACAACAGCAACAACGACCTGCTTTCAGGAAATGGCTCTCTGCATTGCCCTCTAATTGTGAGGTGAAACTAGAGGACATTCCACATCATCCTGACTTCCATGTAGGATATGCACATATTCTAGGATCTTTAACTACAGAAACCTGACACCAAGAACAGCGACTGTGTGAAAAAAAAGTGTATTGGCACTACAGACAATGACTTGGGTTGGACAATCTAGTATGCCTGGAACCTAGAGTTGGTCTTGTGCCAGAAAATTTCAGGGGTAAGGTCTCCCTTGTAATTAGGCCAAGGCCTTTCCTTTCCATGTCCTCCATATTTTTGTGGGGCCTGTGCAAACAACAATTGCCACTCTAACACTTTTTTACTGTACTCTTTAACTCTGATCCTTAAAAAGAGAGAGAAAAAGAGAGAGAGAGAAGAAAAGCTTATTAAATCTTCTGCTGGCTTTTAATGAGTTAATTGATCATTCAATGATTTTCAAATATATACTTGCTACTGAACCCTTTCTTTCTCTTCCATCTCGTTATTTTATTTTATATTTTTAAATAACTTTGCCATTGTTCTTCCTGAAACAAATATATTATGATCAATTGTTTCAACTATGTTATATACTTTAAATAAATTTTAAAAAGTCAAAAGTTGGGGCTGAAGAGATAGCACTGCGGTAAGGTGTTTGCCTTAGACGCAGAAGGATGGTGGTTCGAATCCCGGCATCCCATATGGTCCCCCCAGCCTGCCAGGAGCGATTTCTGAGCCTAGAGCCAGAGGTAACCCCTGAACGCTGCTGGGTGTGACCCAAAAACAAAACAAAAAAAATCAAAAGTAGACTAATATAATAGTATTAAACTTCATATCAGGAAGTCTCAAGGTCTATCACTTAAACTTTTGAGGTTAACTTAAATTAATATACATGTGCATGGAACTGTAAAGAAAAATACTATGCCTTCAATGTTAAGGGAGTTACATAAATTTTGTGGCTTTAGATTGTTTTGTGTACTGCTAAAAATGTTAAAATGTACTACAATTTGGGGACTTGAGGGACAAAGTAATTGTGCTTGGGTTCTGTTTTATTTTTCTTAATGTTTTTTGGCTGGAAGTTCAAAATTAAGGTGTCAGCAAGGAATTTCGTCTAAGAATTCTTGTTATGGGTGATTGTCTTCCCACTGTAACTTCACCTTGTCCTCTTTCTTTGCAACTTTGTCTCCATAAAATAAAATAAATAAATAAACTAGAGACTAAATAGAACATTACTGATCTGCCGTTTTTTATTTACCTTGTCAATAGTACTATTATATACTTTTCTATAGTATGACATCAATTAGACCATCATGTTTCTCACTTAGTTAAATTCCCTGTTTTTAACTTATTAGTAATCCAATACAATGAATTTTCGATGTGTACTAAGTTAGCACCTTGTATCAAAATACCAAGTTCAAAATTAAAGTACTTAGTAGGGGGGTTTGGGCCACATCCAGTGACACTCAGGGGTTACTCCTGGCTATATGCTCAGAAATAGCTCCTGGCTTGGGAGACCATCTGGGATGCCAGGGAATTAAACCGCTGTCCCTCCTAGGTCGTGCAAGGCAAATGCCCTTATGGCTGTGCTACCGCTATGGCCCCAAATTAAAGTAATTTAAAGTACTATAAAAAGCATGCTCTGGGGTTGGAGAGATAGCTTGAAGATAAGATGTTTGCCTTGCGTGCAGAAGAACGGTGGTTCGAATCCCGACATCCCATATGGTGCCCTGAGCCTGCCAGGAGCGATTTCTGAGCATAGAGTCAGGAGTAACCCCACTGCCGGGTGTGGCCCAAAATCCAAAAAAAAAAAAAGCATGCTCTGTAGTCTCAGACTTCTAACAATTTGGTACTTTATTTCTTGTTTACATTATGTTGTTTCCTCCTTGAAGATGCCTTCAGTCTCAATGTCATGGAGTGTTTTACCTATGTGTTCTATATACCTTTTGGTTTTGGGTCTGATATTAAGGTCTAGGTTGTGGAGGACCATTTCTCATTATATATATATATATATATATATATATATATATATATATGTGGTCATCCAAGTTCATTCTATATTATAGTCCTTATATAGACTTTTAGGCACAGAAAGAAAACTAAAGTAAGGATTATTGTGGGACTTTGACATGGCCTAATTTAGAAAGTAATAGACTTAATTTTTATCCACATTTGTACTGACTATATTAAGTTATATATGTGCACATTAATGTAAAGATGATTGGATATAATTACGTGTTTACAGTGGGCAAAGTAATTATTTTTGGAGCTTCTTGTGTAGTTTCTGTCACATAAAAGGATACAGTTAAGCATATGGGTGAAGCAAATTCTAACTTCTGTTATAAAGTATATCTTAGTACCCAATAGACTGTTATGGTTAATCTTCAAAAATATTTATCAGGGAGATGCAAATCAAAACAACAATGATATACCATCTCACACCACAGAGATTGGCACACATCACAAAGAATGAGAACAATCAGTGCTGGCGGAGATGTGGAGAGAAATGAACTCTTATCTACTGCTGGTGGGAATGCTGTCTAGTCCAACCTCTATGGAAAGCGATATGGAGATTCCTCCAAAAATTGGAAATTGAGTTTCCATTCGACCCAGCTATTCCACTCCTAGGGATATACCCTAAGAATACAAGACTACAATACAAAAATCCCTTCCTCAAACCTATATTTATTGCAGCACTATTCACAATAGCCAGGCTTTGGAAACAGCCAAGATGCCCTTCAACAGATGAATGGCTAAAGAAACTGTGGTACATATACACAATGGAATATTATGCAGACATCAGGAAAGATGAAGTCATGAAATTTTCCTATACATGGATGTACATGGAATCTATCATGCTGAGTGAAATAAGTCAGAGGGAGAGAGATAGATGCAGAATAGTCTCACTCATCTATGGGTTTTAAGAAAAATAACAGTCATTTTTGCAACAATCCTCAGAGACAATGAGAGGAGGACTGGAACTTCCAGCTCACTTCAAGAAGCTCACCACAAATAGTGGTGAATGCAGTTATAGAAATAACTACACTGAGAACTACCATAACCATGTGAATGAATGACGGAACTGGAAAGCCTGTTAAGAGTACAGGTGGGGGTGGGGTCGAATGGAGGGAGATGTGGAACCTTGGTGGTGGGAATGTTGCACTGGTGAAGGGGGGGTATTCTTTACATGACTGAAACCTAATCACAATCATATTTGTAATCAAGATATTTAAATAAAGATATTAATAAAAAATATTCAGCAACAGGGCCTGAAGCGATGGCACAATGGTAGAGCATTTGCCTTGCATGCGGCCGACCCGAGAATGACCATGGGTCAATACCCCTGGCGTCCCATATGGTCATCCAAGCCAGAGCGATTTCTTTTTTTCGTTTGTTTGTTTGGGGGCCACACTGGGTGACGCTCTGGAGTCACTCCTGGCTATGTGTTCAGAAATTGCTCCTGGCTTGGGAGACCATATGGGATGCCTGGGGAGTGAACCATTGTCTGTTGCTAGGCTAGCATGGGCAAGGCAGATGCCTTACTGCTTGTGCCACAGCTCTGGCCTGCCAGGAGCAATTTCTGAGCGCATAGCCAGGAGTAATCCCTGAGTGTGACCAGATGTGGCCCAAAATACAAAAAAATATATATACTCAGTAACAAAAAATATAGTTGAAAAATTGATTTATGTGTGAATTATATGCAATGAAAATATTCAATGTATTCAAAAATCAAATATAATTTGAAAATATTCTAATTCATAGTGCCTAGGATCACAGAGCATTCATTTCTAACAAGTAAATTATTGACTACTGATAAGTGCTCAGACTTCAAATTAGATGCAAAAATGGAGGTAAATAGGATAAATTTTTACTCTTCCAAAGGTTTCAGTACTCTATAGGAAAATAATTATGCACATAAATCTAAAATCACATTTTTTTCTCTTGAAAAATTAAAGATGCACACAAAAGGAAATTACTATATTCTGAACTTCTAGAAAAGTAAACAGGGACAGGGATAAATCAATCAACCACAAATAAGGATATTTTTTCTTTATTAAGAGTGTAACCTAAAAAAGAAAGAAAGAAAAGTGTAATCTTATTAAGTAAGAAAGATATTTTGAGGAGGGGCATTTCAAAATGCAAAATATGTTGCCCTTCCTTAAGAAGTAAAAACCAGAGGTGTTTAAAAAGGTCAGTGGTTTTGTAAGTTTAATGGTTGGGGGCAGAAATCTTCAATCTTAAAATCCAGAACAATGTTCAAACTCACTAAATCAGCAAAGCCATTTCCCTGCCTTTGGTGGTTGACACTGTTGACGTTGAAGCATAGATGTTAATGATTGAAAGTTTGTTTTTGAGATGCCTGCAGTATGGCATTTGGGCAACCTCCCATGATGCTAGGTTCCCTTTGGGTCTGATGAAGGCAGACATTCGTTAAGCCTTTCACCACCAGTGGTTGGATCCCATCCACTTCATGCGAGTAGACAACCACAAATATTTCATTCCGTATATCAGGACCAGAAGCTCGAAGCATGGAATGCACACAGTATGCTTTGAACCTCATAATTGTTCCTTGTAATAATAAATTTTTACATTTGAACCTGTGAGTTATCAGGGAAAAAGAAACACAAAGCCACTTTGGTTAAAGGATAGACTTAAAATAACAGGAATTATGGAGATGGAAAAATACTGCTTTTCTTTGTTGGCCCAAGAATTTATGTTTGGGGAAAAAATGATTCAGAGGTGATGGCTTTTCTTGGACATTAACAAACTGTAGAGTAGTTTGTGTCCCTGACAATAGATGGTGTGTAAATTCTAGTAGGGAGGGACTGTGGCAGAAAATAAAAACAAGAGTTTAGGCTAGAAAAGCTTGATATTTATTAATGGAGAAATATTTTAATTTTTTAAAGAAAATGATTTTTGAATGTCTCTTAGCATTTATTTGAAGGTGAGAACAATTATTGCACTTTAAACTAGTATACAAACATTGCTGAAAATGATATAGCCATACAAACAACAGGTTTGCTCCAGCCAACTTGTTATATTCAACTCATGCTTATCAGATTCTTGAGACTTGCAAATAAATTCCAGATGGGAGAAACAGTCAAACATTTAAACATTAGAAATCCTGTGTCAGAGAAAGAGGGAAAACGAGAAAAGGGAAAGAAGAAAACAGAATAAAAGAAGAAATAAATAAGAGAAAGAAGAAAGAAAAAGAAATAAAGAAAGAAAGAAGAAAGAAAAAGAAAGAGAAAGAAAGAGAAAGAAAAAAATAAAGAAGAAAGAAAGAAAGAAAGAAAGAAAGAAGGAAGGAAGGAAGGAAGGAAGGAAGGAAGGAAGGAAGGAAGGAAGGAAGGAAGGAAGGAAGGAAGGAAGGAAGGAAGGAAGGAAGGAAGGAAAGAAGGAAGGAAAAGGAAATATTCTTAAATTTCAAAGGAGGAGAGTTGGAAATGAAAATGTTAACGAAGTATAAAATGCTAAAATATGTATATATTTTATATTAAAATTAATTACAGATGACTACAATATTTGCATCAACCATGAAATGAGAGTTATTCATTTTTTTTTATTTTTTATTGTGACCAAAGTGCATTACAAATCTTTCACTGCATCATTTATGTTACATAGTGACAATGAATGAGGGGCATTCCCACCACCAGTGCTGTCCTCCATCCACCCCAAGTTCCCAGCATGAATCCCATATCTCCCTCCATTACCCCCAGAATGCTAGTGCAACTGGTCTCCACTTTACAGCTTGTTGTAGATTGAGCATCCATTAATGACAAAAATCATAAGAAAATAACTAAGAGGGGCACAGTGGTAGGACGTTTACCTTGCATGCAACTGACCCAGGATCAAATTCTGGCATCCCATATCATCCTCAGAGCCTGCCAGGGGTAATTTCTGAGCACAGAGCTAGGAGTAACCCCTGAGCACCACTGGGTGTGGCCCAAAAACCAAAATCCAAAAAATAAAATACTAATAGAAAATTTGATCGTATTTTTTTGCTAGTTTTTAAGTGAGTAAATACAAATAGTAAATATAGAAATGAAAAGGCTTTAAGGTGCTTATCAGAAAAAAATTTAAATTGATGTCACATTTCATCTAGAATAATAAATCCAAACAAATGTTTACAGTTAACAAGAGCATCACAGAATGATTTTACTTCAACCCTGATGAAAGTATCAAGTAATAAAAATGATTTGGGAACTTTGCAACTAGAATTTTTACATTGAGGTAACTAGCTGAGTTGAAAAATGTGAAATTATTAAATGCTTGTCTTGCCACACTAGAATTTTGTGATTAATCTTTCTTCCTTGAACAATACTTTCTACTAAATACATGTTTAGGTATATGAAAACCCAAAGAAAGCTTAAGAAACAAACCTAAATCTTTGATCAACTGTATAATTAGTTTTTTTCTTGTTTTTCTGATTTTGAGTTCAACTTATCATGGGGGAAGGTAGATAGCTCATAATTTTTTTACTTCATTCTTTCATCCTATTCCCTATGTTGTGTCTTGCTATCTCCTGAGTTATAAAGGAATCGAGAAGAGAAACAAGGTTTCTCCGCTATTTCCTGATTGAATTATGACCTGGGACCAAAATATCCTCAAGGTGAAGCTAGATACTTAACTGCTGGTCATTCTTCCTCGGGTAGTCTCAGGGTTTGGGAACTCAGTGGTGTAGGCATGCTCCATATGGCTGACTATTACATTCTTCTTTTTTTGTTGTTGTTGTTGTCGTTTTTTGGTTTTTGGGTCACACCCGGTGGTGCTCAGGGGTTACTCCTGGCTGTCTGCTCAGAAATAGCTCCTGGCAGGCACGGGGGACCATATGGGACACCGGGATTCAAACCAACCACCTTTGGTCCTGGATCGGCTGCTTGCAAGACAAAAGCCGCTGTGCTATCTCTCCGGGCCCACTATTACATTCTTCTTAACTCCTGGTTCTTAAAGGAGTCTTTTTGGAGAGCCTCTATGGTTGTTGACTTTCAGTTCTTGCAAGAAATTTGGAATTGCTCTGTCAGGTCCCATTCTCCACTCAGTATTAAAGTCATCAAGATTACTTCCAGTTCATCCCTAAATTTAAATGTTTTTCATTAAGAGCCATTTTCTTTGTTTTCCAAACTCCTCATGTATCAAAGTCTAAGTTTCCCAACATCGGGTTAATGAAGAAAGCCTAAAGGAGGGGAAGAGAAATACTGGATTTATTGAGAATTGTTCAAAAATTAATTTAATAGTCTTGCTAATTTCTTCTTAACGTTTGTTGTAAGGGAAAATAAAATGAAAGAAGATATTTTTTGCCAATCCCTATGGTTAGATTTAGGAACCTGAGTGATAGATATATCACACAGTGAATAGGCATTTGCCTATCAAGAAACCTATCCGAGTTCAATATTTGGCATCCCATATAATCCCCCTGAGTTCCAGGAGTTATTTCTGAGAGCAGAGCCAGGAGTGACCCCTGAGCACTGCTGGATGTGCCCTCCCCTCATAAAAGAGGGTTAGATTTATTGGTCCATATACTTTTAGGTTTGAAATCTTTGTTCAAAATAGAAACAACATGAAAACTTTGACTAAGCAAAAAGTCTTTATTCCTCTATATGTAAGTCTAAATTTTAATATTCTTTAGATTTTTAGCTGGAAATATCTTAAATTATGTAAAGCTTGACACATTGATAGATATATAGCATTAATTTAAAAATATAAGATTGCAAATTTATAAATAATTTATAAATATTCCCATTCATAAATAATTCAATGCCCCTGAACTGAATGATAAAGAAAAATCAGGGCTTTGGAAAAATTGAATATAACATTAATGGAGGGGAAAGGACACAAAATTTGTGTTCAAACCATGTAAGATATTTATTAAGAGACTTGGGCTAGGCATCAAATAACTAGTCTTCTATTCGTAACTCAATGGATGGTTAGTTTGGTAAACTAAAGGAAGTTTTTTTTTTTTTTTTTTTTTTTTTTTTTTTGGTTTTTGGGCCACACCCGGTGACGCTCAGGGGTTACTCCTGGCTATGCGCTCAGAAGTCGCTCCTGGCTTGGGGGACCATATGGGACGCCGGGGGATCGAACCGCCTTTCGTCCTAGGCTAGCGCAGGCAAGGCAGGCACCTTACCTCCAGCGCCACAGCCCGGCCCCAGGAAGTTTTTTTTGAAGCCTCTAATTCTTCTCATATAAAGGGGATAATATTTGCTATTGTCAATAAATTTACATGAGCTAATGCAAACCAAGTGCTACCTGGTATTTACTCATTACATAAAAACTTCAGTGAATTCCTGGAAAGAACGTACTCAAGGAAAAAATAACTGTGAGACAAAACTGAGAAGATATCTTTTATCTTTTATAATCTTACTCTAATTATGAGATATAATTTTATAATTAAATATGAACTCAAGACAGTGAGCATTTGGGGGGGGTGAGGCAGAAAATAATGGTAATACAAACCCTAACATTTTAAAGACAATTCCTGAATAAGAACTATCACCAAAACCAGGCTTCCTCATATTTCCTAGACAAATTCTTCCTATTTTTAAAAAGACTTTTTATTAAAATGAGTCACCAAATCACCATGTTATACATGATAGAGTTTCATTCGTATAATGTTCCAACATTATATCATTTTACCTCCTTTCAGCTTCTAGTCTTATTATTTTTTAAAATAAATATTGGTTCACATTGAGGTATCAGTCTTGGAAAAGAAGTTTTATCCTACCAATATCTGCTTTGGATAGTACTTACTTTGGCCAATATTTGGCCAAATAAAATATTTGTGACAGTGGTTTGTGTTCAATGTGAACATTTTAGTATCTGCCTCACCATTTTTTTATTTTTTCCTATGGTCAAAAGTCTTAGGTAAGAAATCTTTCTTCATTCTGGATCCTAGTCAAAGATAATTAACAATTCATAAGAAGCAAACTTCTGTGGTTATAGCCATTGTGACTTGTGACCGTTTTATAAATCAATGCTGCACAACTCATGCAACTTCAACAAGAACTAGATTTGCAGGACCTTCCAGAAGGGCCAGAGCAGAAACACTCTATAGATAGATGATATACAACAGAAGCCAGAAACAGGAATATCAAAAGACTATGGATTCTAATATGGAAATTGGTCAGGAAAGGTGGTAAGAATAAAGGTACAAATTAGATTAACAAGGTCTGCTGTTCCATGTCTGCCCATTTAACGGGGAATCACTGACTTATGAGAAGAAAAAAGTATTCCAATTTGTGTAAAACGCAAAAACAAAGTGAGCATTGATAGCATTATAGCATTATAAAAGATGAAATTATAGGGACTGAAGTGATAGCACAGTGGGTAGGACCTTTGCCTTGCACACAGCTGACCCAGATTCGATTTCTTCCATTCCATAAGGTCCCATGAGCCTGGCAGGAGTAAATTTTGAGTGCAAAGCCAGGAGTAACCACTGAGCACCACTGGGTGTGGCCCCCAAACAAAAAACAAACAATCAATAAGATGCAATTCTGAAAGTTCATAGAGTGAAGCCATTGTAATATTTGAAACAATAGAAGCTGCATACATAACCATAAAAATAAAGAGGGATAATAAAATATAGAATTAAAAAGGCCAAAAATCCAATCATTAAGATAAGAATTTGACATCACTAATGGAATACAAAGAATCTCAGAGTTTACTATGATGTTTAACGCAAAACAGATATGAATAAAACTGACTATTAAAGGAAGTTTTGTAGGTGAATAGTTTGATAAGCTGAAAGAAGTTATTTAATACCTCGTTCTCTTCTCATAAAAAGAAGATAATATTTGCTATTGTTGTCCAGAAACTTACAGGAGCTAGTGTAGGCAATGTTTTATCTGGTATTTACTCATTGTATAAAAATCTATGAATTCCTGGAAAGGACGTACTTAAAATAGGACAGTGAAAATATTCTGTGTGGTACTAACAGGTGCATAACATTATATTTTAGTGAAAACTCATGAGGTGTACAATATCACAAGTGGCCTTTAATATTATCAATAGTAATTAGATGGTAATAACAAGTCATTGTAATTTTTTTATTTAATATGTGGACCACTAGGGCCAAGAGACATGAAACTGAAGGAGCAACTGTGCTTTTCTTGGGACAGAGGGTTCATGGGAACTAGTTTTGCTGAAGTTATAAAACTGCTATAAAAACCAGAGTAATGATTATTTTTAAAAGCACTACTATGGAAAAATAGCCTTAAGCCCAAATAGTAAGTTGAAGTAAGTACATATTGACCATTTTGTCTTGGCTATTATCACTGTGGTCTTTATCCCTGTCAAAAAATTTAAAAAACTCTTAAAAGAGTCTATCATGGACAAGCTTCATAATTCTGGGATAGGGATGGGATGGGAATAAAAGATAGAGATGGTGACAAAAACAAAAGGGAGTCATTTCTTCTGACTCCTACATAGAATATTTTCACTCTTGATCTTATGACTTTAGATTAAATCTTTTAATTTGGGTCCCTGATATACATACATGTAGTCTGATGATACATTTTTAAATTACTGATTTTAAAATTATTGATATATGCAATAGTCTAGTTCTAGTTCAGTAACTTTCATGGGTTGAATTCATAATCTTTCTTATGCTTCAATAAAGAATTTCAATAGCAAATGGCCACAAGCAACAAAATCTATGAATTGGGCTACATGTTTAACCTTTTCATTTTGGGGAGATGGGGAGAAATAATGAAGGTGGAACCCTGAGAAAATGATGGAGGGTAAATGGACACTCTGGTGGGGCATGTGGTATTGGAATGTTTTATGGTAAAATCTTATCATTGAGAGTACTGTAAACCATAGAAAGAAAAATAAAGTCTTTATAAAGTGAAAAGACAATTATAAATGCCCAGTAAAACAGAGAGAGAGAGAAAGAGAGAGAGAGAGAGAGAGAGAGAGAGAGAGAGAGAGAGAGAGAGAGAGAGAAATATGAAGTCATGAGTGGATATTCCTATGGCAACATTTTCAAAGAATTTGCAGTAAAGAAATGGGGACCAGATACTTTGGAGCACTGGCTATTGTTTTTATTCCTTTCCTCAATGTGAATTTATGTTAGCAATCTTTACATTTGTACTCATGGTTCCTGAAATGTAATATAGTTAGAGGCCTTCATAAACATGAAAAATGGAGATGAGTAACTGTGCAGTATATAAAAAATATTGAAAAGCAATCTAATCCTTGATTTTAATCTAGAAATGAATTCAAATAAAAGGATTACAATTACTTAACTGTATTTTTGATGACTGAAATTCTCGGGAAATCAAACTTCATTGTAACTTGACTTAATGAAAGTGAACTGAACAGAGATATGTAGAAATATTTAGTAACATGTAGGTGGGTCCACTGAATTCATCAGTGAGTGATCTACCTCTCTAGAACATTCCTATCGAGTAACAAACTTCAATCAGGCACCTGGAGCCTGATTTGGACTAGAGATAGTGGTGATTTCTCATTGTGAAGGGATCATCTGGCTTTTTTTTTTTTTTTGCCAACTGACACCCCATTAATAAGACAAAGCATCAATCATATGTGTTGGTAGGGTAAAGTAAAAGACTATTTGACAGAAGTATTCTATTTAATCTTAAAATGTTAATGTTTAAATGCTTTCTATTATAGATTAAGTAATCTAGTTTCAATAGTGTTATAAAACAGGTGTTGGAGTTGTAGTACAGTGGGTAGGACATTGCATGCAGATGACCTGTCACTCTCTATGATCCTCCCTCCCAGTGCTCCAGACATGATCTATAAGCACAGAATCAGGAGTAAGCCTTGGGCCCTGCCAAATGTGATCCCCAATTAAAACAAACAAACAAACAAACAATAATAACTTTATGGTACAAATTATTCAAGATTCTGCACCACTGTCCATAGTGACCTCTCATATCTTCATTTGCCCTCATCCATGATGTATTTTTCTTATTTCTTTATTTTTTCCAAAATTTGAGCCTATAATAAAAAATGAGAGAGAAAATGTTTATCTTTGTGATGCAAAGGCTTTTAATTCTCTGAATAATATAAATGAGAAGAGAAATAATTTATTCTTTAAACATTCATGTTTGTCAAGATAACTACCTAGCTATAATCAAAAGATGGTCATACATTATACAAAAGTACTCATCTTTCTTATTGACATTTTTGTCTTACTTTGGCCAAGAGTTTCAAAAAAAATAAGATATTTTGCCATTGTGAGTGTTCCTTCTTTTACATCACATACTTTTATCACCTCAATTCTAAGGTCAAGAAATGTGCTGGAGTTGGTGAAGAAAAGTTTTCACCTTTGAAATTTAAGACCACTATTTATTTCCTCTGATAGTCCTTATGGAGATCTGTGAATAAAACTTACCTCTTTCCATTCTTCATTATTGACAAATCCTGGAAGTTTTTCTTGGAAGTGACTAGATGGAAAAAAAATAAAAATAACTTAGATGAATTCTTGATTTAGTCTTTTTCTTGGGATATTTTATTTTTATTAAATTTAGGTGAAGAATATTAAAAGATTAATATTCACATATCCCCTCTTATGAGACAAATTGTTTTTATTTTAAAATTTTGAGCTATGCAGAAATCAAATATACTGGGAATAAACTGTATCAGCAGGATGTGGTGAAAAATGAACTTTGATTCACTGCTGGTGGAATGTTAAATGGTCCAACTTCTATGGAAAACAGTAGCAGGGTTTTTAGTAAACTCAGAATTGAGATGCCATATGACCAGAAATTTCACTTTTAGGTATATATCTCCAGGATAGAAAAAATTAGTTTAAAGGATACATAAACACCATTATTAATTGTAGCACTCTGTATAAAGATAATATTTAAAGTAACCTAGATGCCTAATAACAGATAAATCAATCACAAATATGTGATATATTTGTATAATAGAATATTACACAGCTATAAGGAATAATGTGATTATGCACTTCACTGCAACACGATGAAACTGGAAAATATCATGTTAAATTAATTAAGCTAGAAGAAGAAGGCTTATCACAGAATGTGTTATTTAGAATAACTGAATGAGAGAGTGCAGTGTTTTAGAGGGGGGATTCTTAGGTCATGATTGGCCTTTGAGTATAGGGAAGAGGAGAAATTATTATTGGAAACTTGAATGAGAAGAGACAGATGAATAACAGTGGGCCAAGGTAATTCAGGTAGATCTTTGGTGTTAAGGAATGACATAGCTAAATACCCAAATCATAGAGTCAACAATACTGAATTATGAAATCTAAACTTTAGAAAAGTGGGAGACGCAGTATTTCTTTGTTGAGCACAGGGGCATCCTCACATGTCTTATTTGCTCAGAGAAAGTTGCAGTGCACAAGGAATACAACTTGAAACACCATTATTCAACTAAACATGCTGAGGAATGTGCAACATATCAAGGAAATGAGAGAGCCAGGAGCGGGTTGCCAGTCTTAAAGCATGTCTAATGAGGCAACAAGATTTCTTCAAGAAAGCAACCAAAGAGAATGTTGCATCAGTCGAAGCTAGTTACATGGTTAGTGAGATGATTGCTAAGGCAGGGAAACCATTCACAGAAGGAGAGTTTGTTAAAAAATGCATGTTTATCTGCAAGTATTATCTGTCTGGAAAAGAAAGGTCAGTTTAGCAAAATCAGCCTTTCTGCCAACACTGTGGCAAAGCGCATTTCTGACATGTCAAGTGACATTTATCATCAACTGTGTGAGAAAGCCAAATATTTTGATGCATACTCAGTTGCTCTTGACGAGGACACAGATATAACAGACACTGCGTAGCTCACAGTTTATGTCTGTGGTGTTGATTGCAATTTTGAATTGACAGAGGAGCTGCTCACAATCATTCCAATGCATGGCCAGATCACCGCTAATGAGATATTTCGGCATCTGTGTGATGCCATTGAGAATGCAGGTTTGCCATGGAAGAGGTTTATTGGAATAAAAACCAATTGAGCGCCATCAATGACAGGGAGGAAAATAGACTGGTGGCAATTGTTCAAAAAAAACTTGAAGAGGAGGGTGTAGAGAAGGCCATTGCTCTTCACTGCAATATCCATCAGCAGGCCCTTTGCAGTAAATGCCTGCTGTGTGACAATGTGATGTTTGTTGTTGTGAAATGCATCAACCAAATCAGATCCAGGGCTTAAAGCACGGGAGGTTCCATGCTTTTTTAGAGGAAATGGAGTCAGAATATGGAGATGTGCTCTATTTCACCGAGGTACGTTGGCTCAGCAGGGGAAATATCCTGAAAAGATTTTTTGAGTTGAGAGAAGTGAAAGCCTTCATGGAGAAGGATGGGAATGCTGTTTCTGAGTTGAGTGATCACAAATGGCTCACAGATTTAGCTTTTCTTGTTGACATCACACATAAGCTGAATGTACTAAACAAGATGTTACAAGGCCCAGGGCAGCTTATCAGTGCTGCCTATGACAATGTGAGAGCATTCTCCACAAAACTTGTGTTATGGAAATCCCAGCTCTCTAAGTCAAACCTTTGCCATTTCACAGCATGCAAGGAACTTGTGGATGCAGGCATACCTACCATTCAGTGGTGAGAAATATTTTGATGCTATTTTTAAGCTAGAGAAGGAATTTGATCACAAATTTGTAGACTTCAAAAAGCACAGAGCCACTTTCCAAATTTTTGTGGACCCCTTTTCTTTTGATGTTCAAGATGCCCCTACTGTGCTTCAAATGGAGCTCATTGACCTGCAATGCAACTCTGATCTCAAAGCCAAGTTCAGGGAGATTAGTGGAAAAGCAGGCATTCATGGGCAATTTTTGAGAATTGCCCTCCAGCTTCCCTGAGCTTTCCCAAACGTTCAAGCTCACCATGTGCCTTTTTGGGAGCACATATTTGTGTGAAAAGTTATTTTCCACATTGAACTTCAATAAGTCAAAGTACAGGTCTAGAATTAATGATGTTCATCTTCAAGCCATACTGAGGGTCTCAAATGCTTCCTCTCTAAAGCCAAAGGTGGTTCAGATTTTTGAGAAGAAGCACTGTCAAGTCTCTGGCAGCAAGGAATAGGCAAAAGATGCAATGTTCAGAAGAACTGTTCATGATCTTCACTCAATGTTCTATTCATGTTCAGAAGAAATAATTAAAACTGTTAATAATGACGTTTGAGAACTTTTTTTGGTGAAAACCCTTATGCAGCCTTGCCTCACCCCGACTTTGCCTCCTGAGGCCCCCAGGTAAATTGAGTTTGAGACTCCTGATTTACAATGCTTTACTTTCTTAAATGGTTCATTCACTTTATTAAAGTTCCCATTGAATACTATGGTTTAATGTGGTATGTTATGCTAATGGAATATAGTATACCAAACAATCATGTACTATAAATGTAATCATGTATTTATTTATTTACTGATTTCTCAATTATTGTAATTGTTTTGTGTATATATTTTTATTTTTGAAATTTATCAGCGGCTGCTGAATTTTCCACCTCGGCTTACACTCGAGTCATTGAGTTTTTCCAGTTTTTAGGGTACACTTGGGATGTCGGCTTATACTGTATTTGGCTTATACTCGAGTATATATAGTACTTTGTAAGACAGAAGAACTGGTGACAAATAATTCATAATTCATCTTCAGTAGATAGCTGCATCATTCCAAATATTTGCTTTCTCATTTCAGAAACAAGGTTGGAAATGAAATACACTTTTGGAAGAATCCAAGTGTATCATAAAACTACCAAATCTTAACCAGAATTGGGTCCAGAGGTCTTTTTTTCTGGCCAGACCTTTTTTTTGGGTTTTTGGGCCACACCCGGCGGTGCTCAGGGGTTACTCCTGGCTGTCTGCTCAGAAATAGCTCCTAGCAGGCACGAGGGACCATATGGGACACCGGGATTCAAACCAACCACCTTTGGTCCTGGATTGGCTGCTTGCAAGGCGAACGCCGCTGTGCTATCTTTCTGGGCCCTGGCCAGACCTTCTGAACCAAAAGGAAGCTATGATTTTAAAATGCCTTTTACATGCACTTTGATGTGTACCTCACATCACTTAGAGTAGTATGGCTCTATAGCCATATTTTGGGAGAAAAAGAAGAAAAATAGCATTCTTTTTCACAATAAAACAAAAGTAACAAAGGACAATATCAAAAATATATGAATATTTGTTTACTGTCTTTGTTTACATGATTGTTTACATATTATTGTAGTAGGATTTATTTTTTTGCAGTGCCAATGATCTAACTCAAGTCTAGCATATAATTCATGTGTTTTACCACTGAGAAACACTCCAGGAATGCACCAATATTTTTCAAATAAAAAATAGAGAAGATAAAATTCCAGATGTAGTAGGTAGGGTGTATGACTTTTACATGGCCAAACCAGGTTAGATCTCCAGCACTATGTCTGGTCCCCTGAACCTGACCAAAAGTGATCCCTGATCATAGAGCCAGGAGTAATCTCTGCCCATTGCCAAGCTTGGACCCAAAATAAAAATGAATACAAAATAATTTAAGGTCTCATCATGTGGGAAATTTAAATTTCTCCAGTTCTTTATTCCTTGCAAAAGTAAAATGTCGCACTGTGTATTTGCAGTTGAAATATTTCCCAGTTTTACTGTTGCAGTGTTGGTGACTGAAACATTTTTGTAATTTCTGTTGCTACAGAGGCAATCAAATGAAATTAATAATAATAAAGTAATAATAATATACCAGATATTTCTTCAGTCTCAACAATCTAGTTGGGATCAAGATTATCAATAGACAAAAATACATCTAGTCAAAGGACTATAAATTTATAAATTCTCATAGTACAGTAATATTTAATGTATACTGTATTTGTTCTCTTCCACAGAAAAACATTTTCATATTGGCTTTCTTTTTTATTAATAGATATCTATTATTTTAAAATATTTTTAATAATTCAAATGAACTTGAAGAGCAAATCAAATGGATCACTTTCTTGGAATTATTCTTTATGAAGCCATAATAACTAGTTAGATATGATGTGGTTAGTGTTAATATTCAATGTCAGAGACTAACTTTTGTGGTCTAATTTTTCTCTTAGTTAATAATAATAACTAAAACACATGAAACAAATAGTAGAACAATCTGTGTTGGTGGCGATATGGTGAAAAGGAACTCTCATCCATGGCTGGTGGGAATATTGTCTGGTTCAGCTCCTATAGAAAACAGTATGAAGGGTTCTTAGTAGACTCTGAATTGATCTGCCATATGACTGAGCATTTCTTTTGGGTACTTACCTGGTAGAAATATATTTATTCGAAAGGATGAATGCACACCACTACTCATCACAGCACTCAGTACAATAGCTAAGAGTTGGAGTCAAGCTACATGTCCAATAACAGATGAATAGACCAGGAAGATGTGGTTCATATACCAATGAAATACTACATTATAAGGAATGATGAAATCATGCAACATGGATGTAACTGGAATATATGTTAAATGAAATATGCCAGAAGAAGAAGATGGATAAATACAGGATATTATTTATATGTAGTAGTAGAATGAACTTCATGAAGAAATGCAATGGTTTAGGTGGGGGTTGTCTAGAACACTCATGACGTCAGAATATAGTGAGAAAGAAAGAAATTGAGTGGAGGAGGAAGAGGAAGACAGATATGAAATAACAGAGGACCCAGGTGTAGTGGGGTGTTAAGGAAGGACAGAATTAAAAAGTCAAACCACAGAGTCAACACGATGAAATCATAAGCCCAAACTTTAACAACCAAACTTAAAAAGGTAGGTGGTATGATGGGAGGTCTTGGATGAACTCCAGGAACATGGGTGGAAGTACGTTGACACTGGTGGTGCTAAAACTTGTATATCTAAAACTTAACTGTTAATATTTTTATAAATCACCATGCTGTAAATAAAATATGTAATTAACAATTACTAAAGTGGGGAACTTCAAATTGTGAGCTGGTCCAATGTAAAGCTGAGAGGGAAATAACTACACTAACAACTAGCATGACAATGTTAAAGAATGAGAGAAGAATAATGCTGGTCTCGAACACAGGCAGGGGTTGGGGGAGGAGAGGGAGCATTCTGTTTATGTCTGAAATCCAACTACAATCATTCTTGTTATTATGGTGCTTAAATAAAGATTTTATATATTTAAAAAAATAATAAAAGTGATACCTGGAAGAAGTGGTGCTATAAATAATACAAGTGATATGTTCCAAAGTTTCAAGAACATATTGTAGTTTAGCTTTCTTTTTCTTAGATTCTCTACTAACTAATCTATTTTATTTCAGTGTAGAAACACCATAAGTCTAGACCACTAATAGTAAAAAAAAATGCATTTGAAACTACAAAGACTGATTTTCCAAAGTCTTCTTAAATTTTATACGTGTCATCATGCTCAGAGGAAACAATGAAAATAAGACTGCTTTTACTGAAACTAAGTTTATAGATTTCAACACAATTCCAGCAAGAGTTGGAGAAACATCTGAGTCATAACATGCCTTTACATGTCATTAAAATATAAATTTGTAGCCTTTAAGTTTACCACACTTAAAAGGAAATTTCCTGAAATGCTTGCTTATTTTTCTCACATTGAAAACATAATTTCTGAAACACTGAGCACTCTGAAATTTCTGAGGCAACACTTACCCGTCTCATTCTCACTCATGGGAGAATGAACCAAGCAAATATTATCTTTATGATGTGGTCATCCAGCACTGGATGTTTTGACTGATTTGTTAGAAAAGAGAATTGGCAAGAATGTCTTGTTTTTAGCTTCTGGCAACTGATGTTCTCCCTGAAATAGATTTCATAGACCTGAAGTTTCTTACAAATATACTCGGATGACTGTCCAATTTTTTAAATTCTAAATAAGATTTTTCAGTTTTAGACCAGTGAACATTTGGGAACAGATAATATAAACACACTTGGTGGGTCCTTGACCTTTGTCCTCTAGAAGCCAGCAGCACCTATACCCTCATCCAATTATAAGTACCGTACTCACATGTTTCCAGACATTTCCAAATAGTCTTTGCAGAGAACATTGTTCTTTGATTGAGCAATATTTCTCATTACTATAAACTTTCCAAAATAAAATCTTTAATAATTCTAAGGTTTTAAGGCATTACCTATGAACTATATGTTTATCTAAATCTATTTTATACCTATATTTATAAAGATGTAATTATAGTTGATTTTATATATTTAAATACTACTTTATATGAATTTATATTTTGTATATTAAGAATGCCTGGCCTGCAATTTTTAATAAAATATACGGTATTTTATACATTTAAGTACTATTCATACTTATATATTATATACTAGAAATGTATATCTGCAATCTTTCAGCTCTTATTTATTAATCTGGCATAGAAATTTAGTGTATATTACTTAGTCTAAAGAGGAAATATATAGATATAACAAAGTGTTTCTAGCTTCGAAAGTTGTATGCAAAATAAAATGTATATAGAAATAAATCTGTTTCATATATAAAGATTTTTATACGTTTGTGTCTTTTTTTTTTTACAGATTTTTCTCTAAAGTCTTTGGGTTTTAAAATAAACTAAGAAATTATTTGAAAATAATTTTTATATTTATATTTTAACTCTTACAATTGCAAAACATGTGTATTTCCAAAACCATTTATTATTTTCTTTTGCTTTGCAAGGTTGAGGGTTGTGGGATTCTATTCCTAATGCTCTTCAGAAGTTGCTCCTGGCTCTATCCTTCAGCGTGAACTTAGGTGGTGCTTGAAGAATCATATGTGGTACAAGGTATTTTAACCAAGACTGTAAACATGGCAAGTGAAACCAAGATACGTGTTTCTTGTTTTGTGTTTTCGTTTATGTTTTGGGCCACATCCGGCCAGGCTCAAGGATGACTCCTGGCTCTGCTGGGATGGCAGGGATCGACTAATGTTGTGTTATCTCTCGGCCCATGAAAAATCACTTGTTATGAGTGGTTCACTAGTAGAGATATATCTTGCCTTCTACACATCACTCAGACCATTTCAGATCTTTTATTTTGGAGACAGACTCAGCAGTACTCAGAAGTTAACTCTTGATGAAGTTCTCAGAATTCACTCTTAGGGCTGCTTAGAAGTCCTTGCATTTCAAAGCTCTACTTTTGACTTCCATGTAAATCATGTGTTCTCTCGCTTTTTTGAGCCATTACTGTATTGTCCGTGACCTCAATTATTAACTTGGAAGAGTTCATATCTGGATTAACTTTAAGTCACTGTTTTGAAATATATTTACTGATTAAATGTGCAGTGATCTCCTTATAGCCAGTCATGAAATGCCTCTGTGGGACAGGTCTTTCATCTTTCTTTCCCAACAACTTTCTCCTCTAACCATGCCTAAGGTATATTTATCTTGAGAAGAGTGACTACTCAGAGTAGAAGTCAATAGAGCATAAAGAGCTAGGTCAATTTGGTTGAGACCTCTCTAACCCTATTGATATTATGCCAGGGGTAATTTTGCTGATTTGACTCTGTAGGTCCCTCTCACCACTCCTGTGTCTCCCTCTCAAAAACACAGGAGGCAAGAAGACAGCCATCCAGAACTGATTTTTCTTTATTTGAAAGAATACAAGCCACATGCTCTCCTGCTAGAATCTTCAAATACATTCTCAAGAAAAATGCTATATTGAAGACAAAGCCCTCATTTAACAAGAAAAGTATTAAGGAAAAAAAGAGTAGAAAGTGGAAAGTAAAAAAAATGGAATTGCATTTTTATGAGGTTTTAGAGTTATCCTTGAAAAATCTCCTTCTGTAATTCAGCCATTATTCATTTAAGGTTAATGCATTATGCAAAACAATTTATTTTTGGTATTCCACAGTGATATATATTGTCCAGGGTGCTTTAGTCAGGGAAAAGAAACCAAGTTTCAATCTCATAAAGAACTGTGACTTAACACATCAGCTTTCTCTGGGCCAAGTTCTCTTCTTCATAACCTCCCAAGTGTTACATTTAATTTACATTTCAAATAGAAAATATGTATACTTGGTATTCTTCCCACAGACTAATTATTAATAATTCAAAGTAACTTTTTGCTGAAGCAAATGTTTCTAAATTTTTTTGTCTGTAGAAAAATGTCCTGAAATGGAAATTCCTTGTAGACCTCATGACTTGAGAATTCATTAAATTATAGATAACCATCCAATAAAGTCACCATCCCTTTCATCTCTACTTTTAATCACATATTTTAAAGAAAACATCAAAATGTATCAAGTCTCTTATGTGTATAATTTCTTAGAAGTTGACTCTGTTAAGAGGAGTGTGGTTTACAATGCTAAAGTAAACTCAGATATTATCAAAGGCTATTTCTGGATTTCAACTTAGATGAAGTTCTTCACTCTACAAACTCCTGAACAGTTGATAACTCTGGACAATGTAAGTGCAAATTCTCTAGGAGTTCCCACTTTGAACTGAATTGCCTTTCATCATAGATTCTATACCATAAAAATTTAAAATCCTGGAATAAGTATATTTTCCATAATCAAATTATGAGATAATGGGATGTTCTTTAGAAGATATGAAAGTAAACAAAGGTTTAAAAAAGTGATATTCTGTGGATCACAATGCTATTATTAATGGTTTCTCATGCAGAACTTTCATCCCTAACTCATCTCTTGAACTTTCATTAAACTGTCCAGCACACTAGATTTCACACATTGAATAGGTCCTTCAAAGTCTGCCATCATGGGCTAAACCAAATACATTTATTAAAATGTAAATGATATTTATAGTGATTGAATACATAACAGGAAGTATCCCAAGGACATAGAATATGCCGTGACCTTGAGAAATTCTCTACACTTTGTTTTTTAGTGTAGGGAAAGGAAAGAAAGAAATGATAATAAACAAATACTTAGAAACAAATCATATATTAGTGATTAATATTCTTAAAACACTTAATTAGTGTCATGGGTTGGGATGTCCAAGATGTGAAGGCTTTGTTAGAGGGCATTAAGACCTGACTTCCTAGAAGGTCACATTGGTGCAAGCAGTAAGGTGTCTGCCTTGCCAATGCTAGCCTAAAATGGACCGGGGTTCGATCCCCTAGCATTCCATCTGGTTCCCCAAGCCAGGAGCAATTTCTGAGCATATAGCCAGGAGTAACCCCTGAGCATCACTGGGTGTGGCCACAATAACAAACAAACAAAGATATTGATACATATAAGGTGAAATATTAAGAATGTACCTGATGGAAATTTTCAATAGAACAGAAAATAGAATTCAGAATTAGACTAATAAAGACTCAATTGAATTTATTAAAACTTTGTGAAAAAATAAGTAGAAAAAATAGCATTATTAACGAATTGTGGTAGAGTAAGACATATAGCTAAATCCAAAGGTGATAATTTTCACAAAAACTAATTTACAGTTGACTATAGATTTCCACTTAAACTTCTAAAACTTTGAATATTAATTGAGAAATTTTCAAGATTCCCTACAAAATATTTATTAATCATCACACTAAAAACCTGACCTTTCTATTTTTAAAAGAAAATATTTTCTATAGGAAACATCAAAATAAAAATATTTGGTAGAAGACAATGTTAAAAGAAAAATATATTGGGGCTGAAGTGGTGGCACAGCACGCCTTGCACGCGGCTGACCCAGGATGAACCGTGGTTTCATTTTCCCGTGTGTCACCAAATGTGGACCAAAAACAAACAAACAACAACAACAAAAATATATTATCAGAATATTGAGAGACAATATTTGTAAACTCCATCTCTCCATATTCAACTAAAATGAAGACTCAAATCCCTATGTTCAAGAAGAAAAAAATGGAAAATTTACATGTGATGGAATAGAAACTTAATCCAAAATTGAATATGAATTTAAAATGAAGAACAAATATTTTTGTAACCATTTTACCTAATCATGGTTGCTATGTAAATAAATAAGTAAAATAACACATGAAATTAATATTTTTTTTACTAGTTACAAGGTAGAAGACTGCTAGACTCTACATGTTTCACCCTCGGCATGGTTTGGATTATTTCATGCATAACCCTGATTCAAACTCGCTCACCTGGGGTTCGAGTATTTAGTGCGTGGCATGATTTTACAACTGGTGCCCAAATAGCAACCTGGGACCCAGGGACCTGAGAAGATTGCAACAATGGTGAATGTATTAACCCTTTGATAGATTATCACCATGATGGCCCTCTTGAGCTGGACAGAATGTACTGTGCTTTTCACTGGAACATATGTGCACCTGGACCCTGTTTTGAATGGCTTCAGGTTGCTCTGGTCCATCTACCTGCATTTCTCACTCTGAACTGAACATACCAGGTTCCCTAGAGATTCTCCTACACACATGCCAAAAGAAGGGAAGAATGCCTTCGCAGTGCTGACGAATTCTCAATCTCAAGGCCTTCCCAGCGCTGATAATTTACTTGTGACTACTGGCACTCAACCAGAGAGATCACCCCATCTCCCAAGAATAAGCAAGCTACAGTCGCTGCAGACTACAAAGTCTAAAAATGGCTCAATCATAGATACCACCCTACCCCAAATCAGGTAGGCAAACAGGTGCTGGTAATATAAGACTTGGGAACTGTCAAATGGTTCAATTTCCAGAATGATTATGGATTCATCAACAGAAATAACACCAAAGCAGATGTCTTTGTTCACTGGACAGCTATCAAGAGAAACAATCCCAGGAAGTTTTTTTGTAGCATGGGCAATGGGGAGACTGTGGAGTTTGATGTTGTGAAAGGAGAGTGGGGTCCAAAAGTTGCTAATATATCAGAACATGGTGGAATGCCAGTGAAAGGTAGCAGATATGCTCCCAATCAACATAAATTCTGTAGAGTCGTCTCACTCAGCTGCTCCACTATCTATGGTGGCAGAGTCCCCATATGGTTCCCCAAGCCAGCAGCAATTTTTGAGTGCATCATCAGAAGTAACAAAGAGAGTCACCAGTGTGCCCCCCCAAAAAAGAAACTTATTTTCAAATTAGGTGTGCAAAAAAAGTTCTAATGCATTTGTCCACAGAAGTAGATGGAAAAGAAACTTGAATACTATATATATACTATATATATACTTGAATACTATATATAGACTACTATTACTGTGCTCATTATAAGAATATTTAGCAAACTTATTTTTAAACTATATATATTTGCAGAAATTCTCTTGTAATTTTGTTCAGAGAAGTTTATGGAAAGGACCTTGTATGTTCTAGACTCATATTATAATGCTCATTGTAAGAATGTTTAAGAATTTTCAAATTAAGTATATCTGCAGAAAGATTCTAATGTTTATGTTCAGAGAAGTCTATGAAAAAGTGTTGTGAGATGTATAAGACAAAGCTATGAGAAAAGCTGATTGTTTTGAGAATGTTATATACATCATTTGATGCTATTATAGTCAAATTTACTGTGCCTATACAAAATAACCACCTCTTTTGTAAGTTCTTACAGAGAACAATAGAACACTTTTATGTACCCCTCTTAATTTTTTGAACAAAAAAGGGGCTACACCTTATTTTACCTAAAACAAAAAACATCCCTGGTTTCTTAATATGTTTGTTTACAACTTGGATTTACCCCAAAATAGAGATAGTCTTACATGTACACTTAAATGGGACTGGCTCAGGATAGCTTGAGCTATCTGTCCTTACACGGTCCTTACTGCCCTACCCAGGAATGGTCTCTTTTTTCAATAAAGACAGCAGTTCTTCAGGCAGCTGGGTGGAGACATGAAGTAGAAGACTGCAGACTATACATATTTTACCCTCAGCCTGGTTTGAATTATTTCATGCATGACCCTGATTCAGACTCATTTACCTGGGGTTGGAGATATGGCACATGATTTTACAATTAGTCATCAGAAAAAATGTAAATTAAACCACAATGAGAACAGCTTTAAAACAAAAGCCAGATGGGTCAAAGAGATAGTTAAGGCTTTTGCCTTGTATGTTGGCAATTCTCATTGTAATCCTGACACTACATCTCTGAGCACTACCAAGAATGGTACCAGGTGTGTCCCCCAAATAAAACAAAACTTCGAAGGTCAGACACCTGAACAATGAATGGTATAGAGACTAGAGCACTTGCCTTGTATGTGGCCAATCCAGGTTATATGCCAAGCACCACTGATGGTCCCCCAACACTGCCAGGTGTAATTTCTGTGAATCAAGAGTAGTAGTAATAAGCCCTGAGCATCACAGAATTTGGCCTCAAACCCAAAATAAACAAAAGATCAAAGATTAAAAAATTAGCAGTCAACTATAGAAAAAGTTAAATAACAAATCAAGTTATTGGGTTATTTGTATCGTAGCTCAAACTACTAAAAATATACACAAATGCACAATACTATATATAAAAATATTGAATGGAGTGGAGAAAATATGCTTATAATATAACTCTTAATATCACACACATTCTCTCTACTAGGCACAGGTAAATTTTTTTTCTCTTTTGGTGCAAAGAAAGAGGACAAGGTAAAGTTACAGTGGAAGGACCATCACCCATAACATAATTCTCAGAAGTCCCCTTGCTGATATCTTAACTTTGAAATTTCAGCCAAAGAACATTAAGATAAATAAGACAGAATCCATGTACAATTACTTTGTCCCTCAAGTCCCCAGATTGTAACACATTATAATATTTCTTAACAGTACACAAAGTAATCTGAAGCCATAAAACTTACGTAACTCCTTAAACATTACAGGCATAGTATTTTCTTACATTTCCATATACATGCATATTAGCTTACATTAACCTCAAATTTTAAGTGAGTTCTTTTTAAGGATTAGAGTCAAAGGAGCACAGTAAAAATGGTGTTAGAGTGGCAATTGTTGTTTGCATAGGCCCACCAAAATATGAGGGACATGGAAAGAAATAACCTTTGCCTAAGTACAAAGAGACCTGACCCCTGAAGTTTCCTGGCACAAGACCAAGTCTAGGCTTCAGGCAAGCTAGATCGTCCAATCCAATACATTGTCTGTAGTGCCAACACACTTTTATTTTTCACACAGTCTCTGTTGTTGGTATCATGTTTCTGTATTAAAGATCCTGGAATCTGCATATCTTACATTGAAGTCAGGATGTGGAGCATCCTCTCCTTTCACCTCACAATCAAAGGGCAATGCAGGGAGCCCTGTCCTATAAGCAGGTCGTTGTCGTTGTTAAGTCTTCTCAGTGTTAAGGGAAGTCTCTTTTGAGCAGGTCAAAGTCTGAGCAGTGTAGGTCTTCCGTGGTAGAGGATTGCTTCCAGGTGATGTTATAGACCAGCCTGGATGTTTCGTGGATGGCTTCCCTGGTTCAGGGGAGAATGGATTATGCCCTTTCTTCTGAGGTCTGTGCCAGGTCGTTATGTCAATGTTCAGGGTGTAAGGTCCCTCTGCACTACAAGATTTGTGTGTTCCAATCTCTATTAAATTGGATCTTATTTGTATGTATAGTATTTTTCCATTTTAATGTGCCTATGCAAATAAGAAGCAATGCCACGTGGTGTTATTGGCGCATATGGGGGCCATAAGAACAATTCCAATGATTCCCATGACATGGTTCAATCATAAGCATTAAACTGGGGGACTCTTCCACCAAAATTCCTTGTTAAACAGCTCAAAAAGAGAAGATAAAAAGTGGTAAAAAGTGGTTAGAATCATCACTGTATAAGACAAAATTTAGTAAGAATTATAGCTGTCCGAAAAAAACCATAAAATATTCTAAAGAAATACGTGTCCATTTTATGTATCTTGAAACAGTTTGGGGTTGTCACACACAATGCACAGCTTTGGACTGTGATTAGGATTGTACACTACTGAAGTTAAAAAGAGTAATGTAGGTTAGTGATGTTTGAGAGGGGGTTAGAGAGTTAAGGAGTAAAAAAGAACTTTGTATGGGTGTGGGAAAGGGCAGAATACAAAATGAACATTCTGTATATGCAAAACATAACATAAGAATAAGGAATATTCTGAATACATGAAGTACATGAAGTACATGTACATGAAGTATATGTAGTTTTTGGATGCCTAGGGAGGAATTTCTCCCCCCCCAGGGCCCAATTAACCAGGCGTGGCCTTGAAGACCCACCAGGTTTGGGGGGACCTTGGTCCCCTGGACTAGGTGGTCAGCTCAGGGGGCCTGTGGCTAGCTGTCCTGCCCAGAGCCCCCAACATACCAGGCAAAGACACCCAGAAATCCTGGCATGCGGAGTGCTCTGAGCCCAGCAGCACAGGTAAATTTTAAAGATTCATTTACAAACAGTAAAATATGTAAAGTTCTACACTTCATTGGTCAGATGATGAGGTTAAGAATATGATGGTGTCATTAGACTCCATTGATCTAGTAATACTCTTGTGATGTTGAGGACACTTTATTTCTTTTTAATCTTTTCAAGACCAAGTGCAATTTGATGAAAAATTTAAGACCAACCCAAAGGCTAGATTATTCTATAATGGACTTAACCAATAGCTTTCAAAAGTATCAAAGTGATGGGGGCCAGAGAGATAGTACAGTGGTTAGGGTGCTTGCCTTGCTTGAGTACTGACTAATTTTCATTGGCAGCATCAATGTGGTCCTTTAATCCAAAGCCAGGAGATAAACCATAAGTACTACTGTAGTGGCCACCCAAAGAAACAAAAATAATTTAAAAAATCTGAAATCAGGAGTCTGAGTGATAGCATAGCATTGCATGTGGCTGACCCAGGAACCCAGGTTCAATTCCCTGCATCCCATATGGTCCCAAGAACTTACCAGAAGCAATTTGTTTCTTTTTCTCCTCCTCCTCCTCCTCCTCCTCCTCCTCCTCCTCCTCCTCCTCCTCCTCTTCTTCTTCTTCTTCTTCTTCTTCTTCTTCTTCTTCTTCTTCTTCTTCTTCTTCTTTTGTTCTGTTTTGTTTTTGGATTACACCCAGTGGTGCTCGTAGGTTACTCCTGGCTCTGTGCTCAGAAATTGCTCCTGGGAGGCATGGGGGACCATCTGGGATGCAGGGATTCAAACCACCATGGATCCTGGATTGGTTGTGTGCACAGCAAACTCCCTACTGCTGTGCGATCTCTCCAGCCCCCAGGAGCGATTTCTGAGCACAAAGCCAAGAGTAACCTTTGAGTGTCACCGGGTGTGGCCCAAAAAACAAAATAACAAATAAAAAAATTATGAAATCTAATTAACAAATGTCTGGAGTTTCACGAGTAATTTTTTCATCAGTAATTTCATCAGTAATTTTTCAACATTGAATTCTTAGTTTTGACTGATGTGCTACAGTAATATAAGATTAAAATATTAGAGAAAATTAGTACTGGATGAGGACATCTGAGGACACTGTCCTAACATTGGAACTTTTCTAAAAAATCTAAAATCATTTCAAAAGAAAGTTGTTTCATCAGTTTACAATTTAAATGGAGTACATAAGATTTCCAAGAGTAAAGAAGAAATTGTAAGAACAAAATGTTCAACTTCATTGAATGCTCATGAAGAACAAAATGAATGAAAGGTACCCCATTGGAAAAAAGACTATTCTAGAAGTGTCGCTTGAATAGAAATTGCAACAGATAGCATAAATGCCTTAATATTTTAGGCTTATTAACTTTTTAAAAACAGAACTTTTAGAAGAAAATTCCACAGAATTCAGTTGAAATGAAAATGATCAACTGTAAAGTAATTTTTTTGTTGTTGTTTTAAAGCCACAGACACAGTGCTCAAGGCTCCTGGCTCTTTGTTCTGTGCTCAGGGATTGCTCTTGATAGTACTCCAGGGAACACATATGGGATGTTGGGGATTGAACCTGTATTGGTTGTATGCAAGGCAAACTCACTACCCTCTGTACTATAGTTTTAGCCCAATTATAATGAAAAAAAAATATGTATTGATCAACACAATTAATAATTAAATATCACTACTTCAATTTTCAGTTATTAATTCTATAAATACAGCCATTAACAGAATATTGCCTTATTTATTTAACAGGTGCTTTAAAAAAAACACTTATCAGAAGTAAACAAAATTGTATAAGAAATCAACATTCTGCCCTGATAGAATTTTCAATAATACGTCTGGTTTTGTTTTATTTTATTTATGTGTGCAGAGGTGGTGGTGATGAGGTCATGTTTAACCATACCTTGCTATGCTTAGGATTTATTCCTACCTCTATTGAGGGATCATTCCTACCAGTGCTTGGGGGAAACTGTACAGTTCTCAGATTTAAATCAGCAACTATAATCTGGGTACTTTTTCTTCAGCCATCTCAATCAGACTGATATGAAATGTACCAAGGGTAATGAGTTCTGAAGTAAATGTGTGACCAGAAAGAACTTCATGTCTTTTCTGTACTCTGACCACAGACTCTGCAATGTTTAACACTCAGCTTATCGAAGAATGATGATCTAGTAAAGAAATGGAAGCAATTGGGGAAAAAAAGGCAGTTGATGAAATTGTGCAGTTTTTATTTCTGATTCTGAAATAATAAGTCTTTTTTTAATATTTTATTTAGGCACCATAATTACAAACATGTTTGTAGTTGGGTTTCAGTCATAAAAACAAATACCCCCCTTCACCAGTGCAACTTTCCTACCACCAATGCCCCCCCCCCATCTTCCTCCTCAGTGATTCCCCATCCCTCATATCAAATAAGATCTTCCGGACTACTCATTTGAGCCTTTCGATAGCCATAAATAGACCAGGATTATCATGACTGTGGAACAAATTCAGAGATAGACTAAAAGAGGTTAGTTAAAAATGGGATATATGCCGGTTGACATAGGCTAATATAAAGGTTAATATAGGTGGCAGTCAGAACTTGAATTCATATCCACACACTGTCAATCTTGCCTTTCTATTCCTAATGTAGCATTGTGATAAGAAGCTTCCCTGTAGTGTAGAAGAACAAACAAGAGCTAAGAATTTCAAATATTTGAAAACCCAGAAGACCTGTTTATTTAGGTAAGACTGGCTATGAATCATTCACATTTTCTCTTGATAATCAATCCGTAAGTCACGCAAACGCTGAATATAAATGCTTTGGAATGCAGTGGCACTGTTTCTGTATTTTTGACAAAAGGAGGGAGGTGGAGAGGGATTGAATTTCAAGCCAAATGATTTCTGGAAAGAGTCAAGCATGGGAGACAGCCTTAGCGCTCAGGAGGTCCCGCCATATTGGGTCTCGTCCTAATTGGCGGAAAGAAAAGGAAAGATTCATAATGAATATAATAACAGGGAGAGATGGAACAAAAAAGGACTCCTTTCTCCTCTCCTTCTAATCAAGTGCCCTGATAAAAGACACACAGACGCATAGCAAGAGCATTCCAAGGTTGAATCACATGTATTTCCAAACCTGCTGTCACTTAAAATGTAGGTTCAGAAAAATAAGCAACCAACAATCAAACAAAACCCTCTCATCCTGGGCCAAATCCTGAGCTGAACTAACACGGATATTTTCTAGAAGCATCTTAAATGTTTGGCAAGCTTTAAACCATCCTTTATTTGTTGTAAAATTATTCTTAAGCTGCCCCAGTTCCAATAATACTAATAGGCTTATGAAAAGGGACACACTTGGGAGTGAGGGCATCAAGGTTCACTATTGAAATTTCTAATGTGAAACACAAGGGCTCAAGCACTCTAATCATTTGTTGATATTATTACAGGTTCCCACATTGATGACTTGTTACATCAATGCCTTTGATCACCGCTGTCGAAAATTCTCTGCTCCATTTCAAAAGAAGTTACCATGTGCCCTATGGACTGGCCTTTGGAACAAACGTACAGCAGACCTCACAGAGAAAATTCCATTCATTCACAAAGAAGTAAGCTGTCAGATCTTCACACTACTTCAACTATGTATTTCAACCAAGATCAGATTTACAAAATTCTATTAACTCATATTGCTATCTGCTTTAGTGTTAATAAGGTTTAGAGTTTGGGACCTAATCATAACGTTCTGCAAAGCAATTTTATTTGAAGATACTTAAGAAATAAAAAAGTATCCTGATAGATATTGCAACTTTTTTTCTTTTTCTTAATTTTGGCTTTATGCCCTTGATGCTAATAATAATAATTCTCAGTGGCTGGAGCAATAGCACAGTTGAGACGGCATTAGCTTTAAATGCAGTCAACCCAGGTTTGATTCCTGGCATCCCATATGATTCCCCCAAGTCTGCCAGGAGTGATTTCTAAGCAGAGAACCAAGAGTTAAACCCATAGCACCACTGACTTGGCAAAATAAAAACAAAACAAAACATAGTAATAAACTCCTATGTACAACTCAAAACATGAATATGGGCAAGAGTGCTATTGCTAGCTACTAAGGCATGATCTTTTCATTTATTTGTCTTGTGATTTTGCCTGATAGAGAACACCTTTATTGATAAAAACATTTTTCTTAATTTTCTGGAGACCATGATAGGATAATACCAGCCCAGCTCTGGGCCTACCAGAGCTATTCCCAGCAGAGTTTGAGGTGCCATTTTATTCTAAAAATTGAGTTCAGGTCAGGGCCTTGCACGTGCCCTACCACTACATTATATTTCTAGCATCCAGTATTCTTTATAGATCTTACGACCAGTAATTCATTTATTATTTGACATACAAAGAAGAGATTTTGCTGCCCTGGGGCATGAGGGGGGAACAGGATGGATAAAACTTATACTTTGTACTAAGTTTTAATGATTAAAAACTAAATTAAGAAAGGCAAAGGGGTTTAGAATAGTAAACTAGGATTTGAAGTCATGGTCTTGGACCAGAGCCAAAAATTTTCCATTTAGTGGCGTTTGATATTGAGTAAGTCAATTTATGCCTAGTAGACTCAGTTTCCTTCCCTGTTATTTTAGACTAATAACATAGACTTATCTCCATCAACAGTTCATTTAATCCTTAGGAGAATGGTTTATAAATGGGTAAATATTGACCAAAAGTGTCAGAAGGGCTGGAGTAATATTGCAGTAGATCAGGCAGTTGCCGTGCATGCAGCTGACCTGAGTTTGAGCCCCAGCATCCCATTTAGTCCTCTGAGCCTGCCAGCAGTGATTCCTGATTATAGTGCTAGAGCACTATTTAGGTGGCGCCCCCCGCCCCCAAATTTTAGCCATAAGACACAAACTGGATGTATTTGGGAGCATATTGTAAGGCCTTTATAAATAATAAAGTGTGGTAAATGTACATGTTTTATATTGTCTATTGCTATATCACAAATAACCAAAAACTTGATGACTTAAAGCAGGGCACATTCTTTTCTTTGTTTTTGGGCCACACGTGGCGGGCACCCAGGAGTTATTTCTGGCTCTGAGCTCAGATATTTCTCCTGGCTCGAGGATCATATGGGATGTTGGGAATTGAACCCAGGTCCATCCTGGGTCAGCCTCATGCAAGGCAAATGCCATACTACTGTACTACCACTCCAGCCCCAAGCAAGGCACATTCTTATTTCATAAACTAAAGTTCGTGAGTCTGGGCAGAACTGAGCTCTAGGCCCTTTCAGAAGCTCTAATCAAGGTGCTGAGTTCTCATATAGAGGTTTGACTGGGAACAGATTTGTTTCCACGCCCACTCAGGCTTTTGATAATTCAATCTCTTTGCAGTGACCAAACTCAGTCCTTCCTGCTATTTTCCAGGGGCTGCTTTCATCTCCAAGAAGCTATTATAGTTCTTTAAGTTCTTCATCAGACTCACTCGCAACAGCTTCCTGCTTCAAAGCCAGCCAAAGAGAAAGTCATAAGCCTGAGCCTATGAGTAGACCAGTTTACATAAAGAAATATGATCAACACCTTGGTCATAACCTTGTCATAATCTTAAGGGTGACAAGCAACCTCTGTATTTGCCTACAGTTGGAAGTGTGCCATAGGTCCAGTTCACATGCAGGGAGAGAACAGGTTTTACAAAGGCATGAGTGTGTGAAAGCAAGGATCATGAGGCTGTCGGCTGCTGTAGAGCTTATCGTGCAAGCTATTTTAGTGGCTGGCTTTAAAATATCTATATCACAGCATTTCATCAATTCCTAGACTTTAGCAAGCACTTATTTTTTGAAAACTAAGATCCTACTATAATAACAGGCACATCACGCAGAAAACCAGAAGAGGCTACATCACCCACAAAGTTGAAAATACACAGATTATCCTACTCACCAGTGCAAACAAGGTGTCTGAGTTTTTACTAGTCTCTCCTCTTCTAAGAAAGCTAAACTTCCAAAAGTTCTGGGAAAGTTGGGCAGTCAGATTGAAGGTTGTCACTTGGAACCATTATCTTGTCATGGACCTGCAATGACTCTCCATCTTCCTTTTGCCCTGGGAGACTGATCTAAATTGGTTCTGGTAAGTCCTATGACTGAGTCATAGGACTTCATAGAGGGAGTTCAATGGGAGGTCACAGTAGGGATGAAGAAAGGGAAAGTCATGGGGTCACATTTTCCCTGAGTCCCCTTTCTATTAAATCAGGTTAACTTCCCAAGGCCCTCTTCATTTGATCCAAATATTATTCTCTCATTACAGAAACTTTTCATGATTTTCTACCAGGATTTACTTGAGTAAATTGAAGTAAAAACTTCCCTTGTCCATTTAGGAATTAATGGTAATATTTATGCCACTGGTCTCATGGCCTAACTGTGTGTGTATTTGTGTTTTCTAAACTCATTTCACAACACTGCTAATAGGACCTTTATTAAATATTCCTCAACTTACAATAAATTGTGCACGATCACTTTTTTTAATTGCTAGGACTCAGGAAAATGTGTCCATACAAAACTGAAGTTTGTAATTATAAGTGTTTGGGCATAAGGGATAATTTCACAAAGGTGAATTACTGAGGACTAAAAGCAATCCTTTGCCAGTAACTATGGCTTTTCTTATTCGATAATTCTATGGGTCTTAAGTAACTTTCTTTGCATTTTAGAATTGTTCTAGGAATAAAAGTAACCTTGATGCTCAGCTTCTCCTGGAAAATCTGCTTAGACATATGAAGTGATAAATATTGCCTGCAATATTCAGAAGAGCATTGGTTTTATTCTTCTCCCTTATTTTTAAATTTTCAGTTTGTTTTCTTTTAGGGTCACAACAAGCTGTTTAATATTTACTTTTGTCCGTACTCAAGAGACTATATCAGTGCCAAAGATCAAACCAGGGTTTGTTACGTGAAAGGCAAGTACCTTAATTCATATTATGCTATGTCTCCAGCACTCCCCCCTTAACTTTATCTAAGACAACATATGAGGTATTGGTTGCAAACTGTGTATGTTTGTAATAGAAGCTCGGATCTGACTTTGTAATGATTCTTTCTTTGGGAGTTGGGTTGAGATTTGGTTATTCCACAGTTCCCAAAAGGGATGGGGATATATCATACCCTCTATCTGGGGAGGATAGATGAAGCTGGTTTGGTATTAATTCCCCGCAATAAGTAATCCACACAGATATGAAGGTTATAGTAGGCAAGAAAACTCACACTGCAAGCTGTTCACCCATAAGCCTAGATGACAGCTCTCTCCCAAGCTCTCCTGTCTCGAATTTATTGAGATCCAAGCAAAGCCCTTCCTCAGAGGGAGGGGAAAAAGCCAGATGAAACGCAATGGGAAAACAAGACCAACAGAAAATAATTAAGATACAAATGGAAACTATTTCAAAGGCTTCAATTTACCTATATAACATCTGTGATTAATGACATTTCCACACCTACCTTTAATAGATGAAGCAACAGTCCAGAAGAAAATATAATATTACTGAAGATACTTATCTATTGAAAAACCTTTATCTACTCTTTTTTGGTGGATGGGGTTATTGAGCCACATTTTGTAGTGGAATCAATCACTCCTGGTGTTACTTGGCTGTCAATATTTGGTCTAGGAAACCTGGTCAGTGTGCAAGACTTACATGTCCTACTATCTCTCTGGCCCCACAAATCATTTTCAAGAAAAACAGAAGAAGATACAAGGAAATGGAAAAACTATTATGTGTCTGTGTTTTGGAAAAATTACCTAATGATCTCATACACTTTCTCAAAATTCAAATGAAATTCTTTGAGAATAGAAATAATATTATTAAAATTTGTATCAGACATAAAGTATTTTGCATAGCAAAAATTCTGATTAAAAAGAAGAGTTATTGTACTTCTTGACTTTAACTGTACTAAAAACTCAAGTAATCAAAGTAATAAGATATAGTAATAAATTCAGATTCTTAGACTAGTGGAATATAATTGAGAATCCAAATGTAAATCTTTTTAAGTGTAAGTAAGTAGGAAATCTTTTCAAAAATTGGTGATGGAAAAACTATTTAGCAACATTAAAAACATTGCACTTTTGATTCACACAATACAGAAAGATAAAATTATATGAAAAACATGCCTTTATACTAGATCTATACCCATGATTTACCTTGAGAAAAATATAAGTAGAACACTGCTGATATTGGCTTTGGAGGCATCTTCAATAACTATTAGTAATGAAAACTAAAGCAAAAATAATTAAAACATTACATCAAATCAGAAAACTTTTGTACTGCAAAAGAAAATATGAATAAAAAGATAAGATACTAAATCAAAAGACCCATGCTTAATAGGTAAAATGTATTCTCACATGAAGCATATGACATGAAACATAGGATTATTATCCAAGATACTATAATGAACTAAAAATATCAACAGCAAACTAACCCTGTAAAATCTTAATTAGGATAGTAGTTTACAGACACTATCTCTCAGCAGATATAAAGATGGCAACAGGCATACATACAAAAAGCACTCATCCTTACTGGCTACCAGATAAATGAAAATTAAAATGACAATGAGGTATCATCTAATACTAGTGAGAATGGCTCTATCTTAAAAATACAAAAATGACCAGTTGTGGTGAAAATGAATTCCCGTTAATTATTGTTGAGACTGTCAACTTCTTTAGCCTCTGTGGATATGAGAAAATTTCAAATTATTAAAACGGAAGTATAAAATATAGAGCAATTATGCTTTAAGCACATGTTCTAAGAACACAAGAAATAAATTAAAATAGATATTTGCACACGTACTGCAGACTTTTTTTTACAATAATCAAGCTCTAGAAATAACTCTAATGCCCAATATCAGATGAGTGAATAAAGGAGTTGTAGTGTCTAGACATAATGAAATACAACACAGCTAAAAGAAAAGATAAAATCTTGACCTTTGTTACAATTTGAATGGAACTAGAAAGGGCCATATGAAGCAAAATGACTCAGAGGAAGAAGGACAAATACTGCCTGATGTCACTCACAAGTGGGATATAATGAAACAAAGCAAGGGAATGGAGAGTTTCCAGTGAAAACAAATCCTGAACTCTGAGGCTATCAAAAAGAACTGAGGTTTCCAATGTGGGTAGGGGCATACATTCATGGTAGGATGGGGTTGACTAAAAAGTATCTAAATATGGTGTTGGAAAATTGTGGTATTTTGGGTGCAATAACTTGACTTACAAGTGATAAACGTTAATGCCATTTAAACCATGTTGCTTCAATAATGATAAATTAGTTTTACTAAAGCAAGCGGTTTGCATTATATTCTTGTGTTTCTCACATCCCAAATTGGCATGCAGAATTCCATTCTTTTATACCACACATCTTTTTTGAAGTGACCTACACTTCCCAACTTGGTCTACTACTTTTTTCTTCTGCTTTTCAGAGTTCGACCTTCAAATGCTTGGCTCTGATATTACCTAAGAACTTATACTTTGGGGCGGGGAGAGAGGAGAGAGAGAGAGAGAGAGAGAGAGAGAGAGACAGAGAGAGAGAGACAGAGACAGAGACAGAGAGACAGAGAGACAGAGAGAGACAGAGAGAGAGAGACAGAGAGAGAGACAGAGAGAGAGACAGAGAGAGAGAGAGAGAGAGAGAGAGAGAGAGAGAGAGAGAGAGAGAGAGAGAGAGAGAGAGAGAGAGAAAGAAGTTACTGATAATAGAGTTAACATGTTGGGACCAGGGTTCTGAATAAGAAGGGATGCCATTTTGTAAAGGTCACATGGCAGGCTTCTCTTGTGTTCTGAACAAATAGAGACACCATTTTGTAAGGGCGGCATGGTATAAGCCACATGCTAGGTTTCCTCAAGCCTATTTCCATTAACACCGTCCCAAGCTAACTGCCCATACCAGGTAGCCTATCAGGGAAGGACACCAGGGAGCAGTAGGAAAATACCCCCTAGCCAATCATTTTAAAGATCATCAGAAAGCTAGAACGGCCTATATTCCTTAACTACATAATCCTCTTTATGACCTTTGGCAGGGTTCATCTTTTTCTAAGGGTAACTCTGGCTGGCCAGTGTGGGAGTTGTTGGCAGACGGATTAAAGTTTTCAGCTTTACTCCAGTTGTGTGGTCTTGTCCTTCACTCTAGACTCTACAACAAGAGATATAGTATGAACCCCAAAGTCTGGAGATTTCAGTTTTCATTGAACATATAAGCTTTCTTGTATGTACCTTTGAAACTCAGGAAGCAGCTGAGGAAATCTAAGATTGAGAAAGTCTACTCTGAGATTCTATTCTGATTGAGAAGATTCTATTTAATTCTTTGAGATTCTACTCCAACTTGATACCCTGCCAGCTCCATGATGCAGTTGTCAAATTTCACCTGAAATTCACATATATGCTATACAGCATGAGGGTTTGAACCCTACTATTCATTTTCTGAATTATTTTAGGGAGCTGTGGATTGAGTCTGAAGAGAAGAATTGCTCTTTCCAGGAAAGAGCCTGTCCTAGATCTTAAGCCCACATTTTAGATCTGTTGCCTTTCTCTCTTAGAAAAGACTTTCAGGAAAAAAAAAATTGAAATATAACACATATATTGGGAAATAAAGGGAGTTAAGGAAGGATAAAGGAGCTCTACAGAAAACATGGACTTCCTTTGAGTGGAGTGAGCATTAAAAACACATCCAGGGTTAAAATCGGAAAGTATGAAAGGACACACACTCATCTTAAGAGGGGAATAGGGGACACATGCTCAGGCACCATTGCACTATGCAACAACAGATGCATTCAGCAGTAACAAATAGGCATAGTGTCATAGACTCACTCACTTTTGTCTTGGACAATTTGGCTTTATATACCCTTCTCCCAAATTACCACAAGCCTTCTATTCTGTAACTAGGCCCTAGGGTGGTTGCCAAGGGGTAGTTCAAAGCAGTTGATGGCCTTCCTTTGATATTCTTCACCTGGCCTTTGTGGCAGAACTGGAGTCTCTCCTCCCAGAAGATTCAGCCCCTTCTCCTCTCAGGAAACCTCCAGCACCTGGCAGGAATCCTGCATTTCCATGACTTTTTCCTAGATGGGTCCTTTGTGGCAAAGGCTTCCATGCCTTCAGGCTGGTTCAGGTTTCAGGCTCTGTTTTTCTCCATATATACATCAGGTGGGCCTCCTTTCTTTCTGTGTAGCACTATCAGTTGACCCATTTACATATGAGAAAAGAAAACCACAGACTTTTTAATCATTGACACAATACCCCAGAACTAAAGAGCTTTGTGCTGTTGTCTCCTTTGCCAATGTAGTTAAATATTCTATATTTTTCACTGGCAATAAAATATTTTCAATATATTGATATATTGAATTTAATATATATTTTCAATATATTTCAATATTTCAATATATTTTGATATTTCAAGTGTCACTTGTCTATGAGGATAATTCTTGGGTCCTTCCTCTGCCTTATCAAATCAAAAGTCTGAAATTGATCAAGGGAATCTACAATTAACTGGTGCATTTAGTCCATTGACATTGAGAGAAAGAATTGTCCTGGGAGTTAGTGCCATCTTTATATTAAAGTTTGGTGTGTCTGTTGGTAAGCCTTGTCTTAAAGTATGCCGTTCAGTTTTTCTTTTAAGAATGGTTTTGAGTCTGTGAAGTTTTTGAGCTGTTGTTTGTCTGTGAAACTATGTATTGTTCCTTCAAACCTGAAAGTGAGTTTTGCTGGGTGCAGTATTCTAGGCGAAGCATTTATTTCATTGAGTTTTGTCACTATGTCCCACCACTGCCTTCTGGCCTTGAGTGTTTCTGGTGACAGGTCTGCAGTAAATCTCAAGGATGTTCCCTTAAATGTAATTTCTCTTTTCGATCTTGCTGCTTTCAGAATTCTGTCTCTATCTATGGGATTCGTCATTGTGACTAGGATGTGTCTTGGGGTGTTTTTTCTGGGGTCTCTTTTAGTTGGCACTCTTCGGGCATGCAGGATTTGATCACATGTATTCATTATCTCTGGTAGTTTCTCTTTAATGATGTTCTTGACTGTTGATTCTTCCCGGAGATTTTCTTCCTGAGTCTCTGGGACTCCAATGATTCTTTTTTTTTTTTTTTTTTTTTTTTTTTTTGGTTTTTGGGCCACACCCAGTGACGCTCAGGGGTTACTCCTGGCTATGCGCTCAGAAGCTCCTGGCTTGGGGGACCATATGGGACGCCGGGGGATCGAACCGCGGTCCGTCTCCTAGGCTAGCGCAGGTAAGGCAGGCACCTTACCTCCAGCGCCACCGCCCGGCCCGACTCCAATGATTCTTAAGTTGTTTTTGTTGAGCTTATCATAGACTTCTATTTTCATCTGTTCCCATTCTTTGAGTAATTTTTCCATTGTTTGATCATTTGCTTTGAGGTTTTTTTCCAATTTCTTCTGCTGTATGTAATTGTTATGTATCTCATCTTCCAGTGTACTGATTCTATCCTCAGCTGCTGTTAACCTGTGGGAAATCTCAAACATGTTTTTCTTCAATTCATCTACTGAGTTTCTCAGACCTGTTATTTGATCTGAAATTTCCGTTTGGAGTTTTCTCATTTCTATCTTCATATTCTCCTGATTCTTTTTAGTTTTCTCTTCTATACTTTGTTTGAGTTCTTTGAACATGTTCCATATTGCAACTCTAAACTCCTTATCTGAGAGACTGACTAGGTGGTTGATCATGTTCAAGTCATCAGAGTTGCCATCTTCATTCTCTATGTCTGGCGCTGGCCCATGTTGTTTCCCCATTGTCACACTAGTACTGCGTGTTTTTCTACGTGTTGTGATTGTATTCATTGGCTAAATGCTGTGCACCATCGCGAAGGGGAGCGGAGCAACCGTGCTCCTCTGGCTTCTCCCTTTCTGGGCGTGTCGACTCACCTCCACTGAAGGCTCACAGGAAGGCAGGCTGGCAGATGGGCCGCACCCAGGATGAAATCAGGCCAAAAATGCAGGACAGCAGAGTAGAGAGGCAGAAGGGTGCTGGCATCTGAGATCCAGCGAAGTTCAGTGGCTCCTCCCTTTCTGGGCGTGTCAACTCACCTCCACGGAAGGCTCACGGGAAGGCAGACTCCCCGGAAAGTTCACAGGAAGGCAGGCTGGCTGATGAGCCGCACCAAGGGTGAAATCAGGCCGAAAATGCAGGACAGCAGAGTAGAGAGGCAGAAGGGTGCTGGCATCTGAGATCCAGCGAAGTTCAGTGGCTCCTCCCTTTCTGGGCGTGTCGACTCACCTCCACGGAAGGCTCACGGGAAGGCAGACTCCCCGGAAAGCTCACAGGAAAGCAGGCTCGGGAATCTACAATTGTATACAGTTGAGAACAAATTCTAAGCGTTAATATTAAATTTCTGTAAGTGAACAATAATCAGAGATTAAAAAGTAATTAAGCAGCAATCAGAGGTGGAAAATATCTGAACCAAGATGTAATATCCAAAGAGACACAATTTGGAAAGCTTAAGTGTAAACTTGATTATTTTTAGTAAAGTAATAAATGTGTTAGGGTGATCATAGATAGATCTGACTGTAAGTCCAGAGCTTGAAAAATTCCTGGTAAATCTGCAGTGAAACTTCAAGAACATTTCTGAATCATTTCTCTCTATTGGATATTCAAATGAAGCTGTTGATTTGTGATATAGAGAAAAATGCTATTAATTTAGACTTTTAAGCAAATTACTTATAACTTGTCAGACAGATGTGGGTAGATTAATAATAGTTTACTTGATGGAGGCCCTAAAGCAATTATCACTTGATAATTTTGAGTGCGTAGAAAAAAAAAAAGAAAGTGAAGTGGACTATATTGGGGGGGTGGCACAGAGAATACAGATATTTTCTGCATGAGACATAGAGGAAAGAATACACTTGATAGGAGCTTGAATATCTGAATGCCTTAGATGATGGAATCCAGGAAACAAAAGAGACCAATTACTGGAAACTACTGTTCAATCACAAACCATGAGAATGCTTTTTCACACGGATTTGCCTGCCAGCATGATGCATATCTTCAGGCTCAGTGAGCAATGAGAAATTCAAGACAGAATGCAAAGGTTAATGTCAGAGTTCAAGGCATGGAATCAGATGTGCTATGCTTTGTGAAAAGAAATAAAATAGTGAAGGTGAGAGAGTAATTGAAAACATTTAGAGGATTAGAGAAATAAAATACTTTCTGGGGATTAAGAAACAAACACTTCTGGGCAGCAACTGGGGAATACCCCCAATGATTTTAAGGGGAAGGTCTTGAGGAAAAGACAAGAAAGTTCAAGTAGAGGTAGAGTAAGTATTACCTCAAGTTAATTTAGATATATTCTCTTCTTAAATGAGGTTGAAAGAACTATGCATCAATGTCACAAGATATTACCAGTTCTCAAATTTGCATTACCAGAGCATATGTAATTAAAATTAAGGTCAACTAATTTCCTTCAGTGGGGACCAGGAAACTGAAAATGATGCTTAATTGCTTTTAATAAACACAGCAGCAAATTAGATAGCATTAAACCCATTAGAGAGAAAAGTGTGCAACTATAGGAAACTATTTTATTGGCAAGTGCCAGACATAGTTCTTTCGACCTAAAGCATCTATCAATATAAACATAGTCAGCAGACTTTCCCTGGTGGAGGTGAACTCAGCCAGAATTTACTACTTTGGGGGACCTATTGAAGAAATCAAGAGTCTTCCTTTAAAAAAGTACCTTCTCCCCAAGATCTTTTCTAAAATGTATTTCTAAATCCAACCTGGAACTGAAAAAGAAGGCAAATTAGTAAAGCAAAATGAAACTTAGATAGAAGTATCTATGAGAAGTCAACTTTAGAAGAGAAGGTCCAGCTTTTGGGGAGATTTCAATTCTGGGACATCAGAAATGGTTTTGCTTTCAATGGCTGAGCCCCTGGGCAGGCAAAAGTGTCCTTCACTGCAGTGGGGAGCAAGCTTATTCGTGCATGGGGGTAAGGCAGCCTTTGATAAATATAAAACCCCATCATTATCTCATTTGGGTATATTCTGAGATTTTCCTAAACAGATGTCATGGAAAATCCATTGAGAAAGAACATACTTGTTACAAAAGTAGCCCACAGATTTTATCTTTGTCTTTTGCCTGAAAAATTGAAAGCTGGGAGAAAACTACTAAATTGAGATAGGTTTTATAATCAAGAACTAAAGGGTATTCTTCACGTGGCACTGAATAGATACGATGAAGTGAGTTGTGTTTGGTGAAAATAGAAATGTCCCAAACGTTTTGTGATTATGCCTCACTTCCGTTTGCTTTTAGTTTTCAGCCATTTCATTGAGAATGCTGCTCCTTTTTAAATATATGTAGAATACATCACTATGAACATAGGTACTTTTAAATTCGTGCAAATAACAGACTCATTTTCCTTGAATCTATGATGGGCCTTCATAATGCTTCCTTATACAGATCATGTTGTATTTAAGCCAGTGTAAAAGATAAAGACATGTTACTTGATTATTTAAAATCTTTTTGTTTGTTTTTGGGGCCACACCCAGAAGTGCTCAGGTGTTACTCCTGGCTCTGTGCTCAGAAATCACTCAAGGCAAGCTTGGGGGACCATATGGGATGCTGGGAATCAAACCCAGGTTCGCCCCAGGTAGGTTCGTGCAAGGCAGATGCCCTACCGCTGTGCTATCTCTCCAGCCCCTAAAATCAAAATTTCAGCTACATCAGTTAAATGTTATTTTAACTAGTCCCTAAAGTCAGAAAGTGGTTTTAAAGGGATGTTTCCTGAAACCATTCAGAGGAAATTTAAAACCATTATTCTGAATATGGAGGCCATAGTCAGCTGTACTCACAACAAATTCCTTAGCAGGTTTTGTAGGCAATAACATGGTTGGAGGTGGACAAAGAAAATGCCCCACCAGCTGTACTATTGCCATTGGCCCCTCAAGACTTAGTTAGAGAGCATTCCTCTTAGAATTCCATCCAGGATGATCTGTCTGCAAGGAAGCATAGAATCAGCTAGGTATTTTTATTTAGAAACAACTCTTACTGCTCTTTTCTTATAAGTTAATAATACCCAGAGACAATAGAGATGAGGACTGGAAGGACCTGCTCACAATATGAAGCTTACCACAAAGAGTGGTGAGCGCAGTTAGAGAAATAACTACCCTAATAAATATCGTACAATGGTAGTGAGTGAGAGAAATAGAATGCCTGTCTCAAATATGAGCCAGAGCTAGGGAAGGAGGGAAGTAGAGCGGTGGGAAGGTTGCACTGGTGAATGGGGGTGTGTTCTTTTTTTTTACAACTTAAACCCAACTACAAACATGTTCGGAATCATGGTGCTTAAATAAAGATATATAAAAAATTATAAAATGTTATTTTAGGGAATCCAGAAGGAGTGTTTAAAAAAAGGGATAGTTAAAGAAAAAAATGAACATCTCCTAAGACCAAGGGTAATAGGAATGCTCATATATACTAATGAGTATACAAATAATAGTCACTTTAGGAAATAGTTTAACAATTTATGATAAAGTTCAAGTTGTTTTGTCTTTAAAACAAATTCACACCAACTTTTGACCGAGAAAATGTGGCTTTTACATAAGACCCTATCCAGTAGCTATGGTCGTTCTACTTATAATTTCCAAACCTGAAAGCCCTTTAAATATTACTCTCTTACTGAATGGATAAGTAAACTGTGGTAGGCCATGAATTAAATCAACTCACTAAACAATATATCAAATCTTGATAAATGAAAAAAAGCCAGACCTAAAAGGCCATAAGCATACAGAATGATTGAATGTGTATGATAGTCTAAAAAGAGCAAACTTATATGGGATGTTACATTAATGATAGTTTGGGTTTTTGAATAGGAGAGATGTTGACAAGAACTGTGAGCCATCAAGAGTGAATTTTTCTGTTTATAAAATTTTAAGCAAGATATATTTAAAAATGCTATAGACATGTTCTATGATACCATTCTGACCACCCCCAAGCAAAATTAACATCCTATAAAATAGCTTTAGTGTATATGCAAATGATTTCTATTAATCCCAAAGAGAAGTTTATTCAAAGGAGAACAGAAGAAATCTGGACTTCTTAACTCATTAAGAACCTGAACTCACTAAGAACGTTTCATATTACCTTTAAGGTAACATGTTTAATTAAATACTTAAAGGTATTAAGCAAAATAAGTACTGAAGTGGAAAAATCCCCTTCTTACATGAAGGGTTGATCAAAGAAGGTTGGGACAGGCACTTTAATATGTCTGTGGAGTTTAAGGGGACTTTTCATCATTGCAAACTTTCCACATTATATAAAGTTCCTGACTTTATTTCTTACACAGGTTTATTTTGACAACTGAAGCAGGAAGCTGAAACAGAAGATATAGAAGCAATAATGCACAATATAGGTTTTCAGAGATTTGAAAAACAGGCTTTGCACATTTTTCCATATCAGTAATTTAGGAAGTAATTTTGTTTGTTTAATTTATTTTGTTCTCCTATTGACTTGCTGTGCTCACTTCAATCATTTAGTTACTTCAGTTCAATGATAGAACTCACCATATCTCTAAAAGGAATGTGTTAGAATCTACTAACTCAATATTCATTTCGGGCCTGTCACATCTCAAACATATTTCTAGGCATTGGAAATCCATCCACTTTATATATAAAATTTATCTTCTATCCATCAAGTTTAACTTGATGTTTATAGTGTTCAGTAGACACAAATCTTTACCTTTTATTTACTTAGATGTTACTGAAATCAATACATATATATAAATTTTGTGACCTAAGACATTTCCAAATACATTTCTAACTCACAACAGAAAAATCAACTGGTATTCTTTTATAAATTGAAATTCTGAGACCTAAAGCAGTTTTCCTTAACTAGAAAAGTTTGGGAAATTTTGAGAAATCTTCAAATTAACATAGAGTTTGTTAACAATTTGTTTAACACTAATTTGTTCACTTGAAAATTTCTTATATAAATAAGAAGTGTCACTTTCCAGATTCTGTGGCAGTATGAAGGAAGGAGATTTCTATTTTTAATGAATATGTATCATTAAAAAAAAACAATTATTTTACTAGCAAAAATATTTTGAGTCTATTGAAGTCAGGGCTTCTCAAGAACTTTGAGAAATGACTTACAGTAAATGGAAGCAATTTTTCTACCCGTGTTGAGGATATGTCCAGGGATTTAAAAACACCAAGGGGTATTCATTAATATCCCCTTACAGCTGTAACAAATTACCATAAATTCTGTGGCCTAAAAACAACACAAAGTTATTATCTTACAACTCTGGACGTCAATGTCTGAAATAGATTCCACTGGGTTCAAGTGAAGGTCTTGTTTTCTGGAAGCTATAAGGTATAATCTCTTCTTGCCTTTCACCTTTTAGGAGTCACCCACATTCTTTGACTCAGGGTTCCCTTCCCAGCAATCACTGGCCAAAGTTTTCTCACATCAAATCATTCTCATGCTGATTCTTTTGTCTTCCTCATTTTACACCTTTCATTCCCCATTCTGTTTGTAAAGAATATACAACAATCACCCAATATACCCAGCAACTGAGCAACCATATCTGCTATCTTCATTCTCCCTTTGGCACATAATGTGATATATTTACCAGTCCCAGAGATCAAGATATCATTAAGAATATATTATTTTGTCAAACACCAGGGTGACCATTCAGTTTGGTATTGCCATTTTCACAGATAATCGTAGGATTGGCCAAACTCTTAACTCAAGCAGAGATCAAGTTAAAATAATACCTGCATGTTAACTGCATTCACGAGGGTCTTTGGTTTTATTTAGCACTATATGAGATAGTATAAGATGTTTTCGTCTAGATTCACTTTCAAGCACATAAACAAGCCAGAAGATAGAACAAAACTTAGTATTCTTGTGGACAAGATGGATGAAGCTTCAACGTGCAATACATCTGTGGTTAAAGGTTAAGGCAATGCCACTTATTTTCCAAAGCTCATTCTAAGGTACACAACCACCAAATTGATCCTAATTTCATTCTTTTTTCATGCAAAATCATTTTAATGTCTCTCTTTAAATCTGAGCTAAATAGCCTTTGGCATTCACCACACACAGGTAGGAGTTTGTGTTCTTGCCTGCTTGTGTGCGTGTGTGATACAATAAAGCATCTTTCCTGAAACTTCTGGAATGCTAAGTCTAGGCTAAAACATGGTTCTGCTAGGTTATGAGTTTACTCTCAAATGAGACATTATCATTTAGTGAAATTTGACCAGTCTCCCTCCCTCCCTCCCTTCTCCTTCCCTTTCAGCCCTTCCCCTACCCTTCCCATTCCACACCTCCCCTCCCCTTCTTTCACTTCCCTCCCCTCCCCTTCTCTTTTCTCCCTTCCCCTCCTTCCCCTCCTCCTCCTTCCCTTCCCTTCTTTCCCTCTCCTCCCTTCTCTCCCTTCTCCTCCCTTCCCTCCCTTCTCTTTTCTCCCCTCCACTTCTCTTCTCTTTGTTTCCCTTTCCTTTCCCTCTTTCTCTCCCCCTCCACTCCCTTCCCTCCCCTTTCTCTCCTTTCCCTCTTTCCTCCTCTCCCTTCCCTCCTCTCCCCTCCCTTTTCTCCCCTTTCCCCCTTCCTTCTCTTTCCTCTCCCCTCCTCTCCCCTCCCTTCCCTCCTCTTTCCCTCCCTTTCCTTCTTTTTCCTCCTCTCCTTTCCCTCCTCTCCCCACCCTTCCCTCCCCTTTCCCTCCTTTTTTCTTTCCTCCTCTCCCTTTGCTCCTTTCCCTTCCCTTTCTCCCCTTCCCTCCCCTTTCTTTTCCTTCTTTCCCTTTTCCCTCCCTTTCCTTCTATCCCCTCCCCTCCCTCCTCTCCCCTTTCCCTCCCTTTCCTTCCCTTTCCTCCTCTCCTTTCCTTCCCCTCCCCTCCCTTCTCTCCACTTTCCCTCTTTTCCTTCTTTCCCCTCCTTTCTCTCCCCTCCCCTCCCTTTCCTCCCCTTTCCTTCCCTTCCCTTTCTTTCTCTTTCCTTCCATCCCCTTTCCTTCCCTCCCCTCCCCTTTCCCTCCCTCTCCTCCTTCCTTCCTTCCTTCCTTCCTTCCTTCCTTCCTTCCTTCCTTCCTTCCTTCCTTCCTTCCTTCCTTCCTTCCTTCCTTCCTTCCTTCCTTCCTTCTCCACATTCTAGCTCTGGATTTTTATTTTTCTAAATGAAAATGATGAACATGTTGATATTTGACTCCATATTAAAGAATTTCCACAAAGATGGAAATTTTATGATAAAATCTGAATCAGTTGAGTCTAGCATGAAGTTCTTAGCCACTTACCACTTTCTTTCATTTTGAGGGAGACCACTTGAAAGCCTTAAAACTATGCTGGATTATTTTTATTTTGTAACTTAAACATTTTAGCAAGCAGTGCATACTCTTCCAATTAAGATGGGAAATGTTTAGATAATTGACCCAATGGTTCTTTTTAGAAAAAAAAAGTTTGTATTTGGGAGCTGAAGGGATAGAAGTGCATAGGTAGGGCACTTATCTTCCACAAAGCCAATCTGGGTTCTATATCTGGAACCTAAGATGATCTCCTCAGCCCTGCCAAGAATAATTCCTAACCACATGGCCAGGTGTAAACCCTGAGAGCACAACCAGTGTGGCATAAAGAAATAAACAAAAATTTTTGCTTTTTCTCATCTCTGACCTCATAGTTTCAAGTGGTAAGCATATTTAATATAGGACATAGAAATTAAAATAAATATTCAGTATTCAACCAAAAAGGAAATGGCTGGACAAAAATGGGACTGTTTTAAATAGATAGGGCTGTTTGATAGACATCATAAAAATCATGTGCTTAAAAACCTGTGTTTTAATGTCTTACAGATAAAAGTTTGAATTCTGAATCTCTTAGGGCAGGGTTTTAATCAAACCACTAAAAACACTTTTCTTTTGTTCTAAATAAATCAACTTTCATGGAATTTTTATCTAGATTCATGACCATCTAGCAAAGCATGGCCTTTGCCGACATTCTTGTAGTTATCAAGAACTAAGGAATATATTACATAAAAGTCATGGTGAAGCTTTCATAGAAAGGACTTGTTCTTTCCTTTGCTTTTCCATCCTTTGAGAAGTTGAATATTCTCAGAATATATAGAATGGCAGTGAAGCAAGGTGGATAGCAGATCTTGAGTCCATAGATCATTGCATAAGCCATGATTATAATCTCTTATCGCTGGTCAAACCTAATGTAGACAGCTGGTCTGAAACTAATCATTTTCTTCTAGGGTGGCTCAGAGGATTAAATGAGATCATAAATGGAGATAATTCAGCATTGATAGCTCTATAAAAGTGAAAATATTTGTAAATTGCCTTCTCTTTTTCCATGATCAATCTAGACATAAAGACCTTCATCCATGGAAATCCCTCAATGAATTTGATCTCTTAAAGTCACCCGTTAAATGAAGTGTAGCCTAGTGTCCTTTACCAGTCCAAAGGTGAGGACTCTAGGCCCTAGTATGGAGCCAATTCAAGTTTAACACCCAGTGCTACATGGTTCCTGACAACTTCTATAGAGGCTGGACCAGGTAATGTTCCCGCTATAGACTATGAGTTCCTTTTTCTCTACATCCTTACCAATACTTGTTTCTGATACTTTAGGTATGAGAAACTTCACTGTCATTGTGATGATGTGAATTTCCCTAATAATAGATGAGAATGCCCATATTTTTTTCTTTCCAGGGGCTGCATTCATATATATTCTTTTGAAGAAGTGTCTCGAGATATTTTGCCCATTTTGGATGTCCTGTTTTTTGTGGTTACTGTTATTTTATGTTTTATTTTAGTAATAACTTGAATATGAGCATCTTGCTAAATGTGTAGCCTTTCCCATGCAGTAGGATGCCATTTTCTTTTAAAGGTAGCTTCCCATTTGTTGTGCAACTTTTCAGTTTTATATTTTTGGCTATTTTGTATTTGTTTCTCTTGCTGCTGGAATTGATTCCTAAAAACATAATTGAAGCTGATCCTTATGGAGTGTATTTTCTATTTTCTTCCCTGTACTTTGTAATCTCAGATTTTTCATTTCAGACTTTAAGCTACTTTGATTAATTTTGTATATAGTGTGAGATAGTGTTGTAGTTTGATATTTTTGCACATGGCTATCAGTTTTTCATGACATCATTTATTAAAGCTTCATTTTCTCCATTCACAGTCTTTACTCTTTTATCAAAGTTTAATTGTTTATGTATGTTTGTATTTGTATCTGGACTCTCAGTTCCAGTCCATTGATTCAAGTATCTAATTTTATTTCAGTACTTTACTCTTTTGATGATGAAAGTTTTGCATTATAACATAAGGGTACACTGCATGCTAACTCCATTCTTTTCTTATTTTAAATGAGATTTGCTCTGACTATTCAGGGTGTTTATGGTTTCACAGGAAATTTAAAAAAATGAAATAAAAAAAATTTTAAAGGAATTTTTTTGTGATGTTTGTTATATTTGTTTGTAGAATTGCATTAGGATTTTAGGGCCGGGAAGGTGGCGCTAGAGGTAAGGTGTCTGCCTTGCAAGTGCTAGCCTAGGACGGACCGCAGTTCGATCCCCCCCCCCCCCCGTGTCCCATATGGTCCCTCCAAGCCAGGGGCGATTTCTGAGCGCATAGCCAGGAGTAACCCCTGAGTGTCAAACGGGTGTGGCCCAAAAACCAAAAAAAAAAAAGAATTTTATTAAGATTTTGATAGTGATTGCATCCAATTTCTCTATTGCTTTGAATAGAATAAGACTTTCAGGAATGTTATCCTTCTATAAACATGCACATCTTTACATTTTTATCTATTATTTTATTTTAACAATGTCTTACAGGGGGGCCTGAGTGGTAGTACAGCAGCAGTAGGGAGTTTGCCTTGCACGCTGCTGACCTAGAATGGACCTTCGTTCCATCCCCTATGTCCCATATGGTCCCCCAAGCCAGGAGCGATTTCTGAGCCTATAGCCAGGAATAACCTCTGAATGTCACTGGGTGTGGCCCCCCAAAACAAAAACAAAACCAGGGAAACAACAACAACAACAAAACAATGTTACCTAAATCTTTCACTGTCTTTGCTAAGATTGTTCGTAGACTCTTAGTTTTTTTATTTTTGTGATTGTAAATGGATGACAGTTTTTTGAATGCTTTCATAAAGTATTTGCCCTTGTATATAAAATATATTGTTATAAAATATTACATATGTTATGTATATATGCTCTTATATGTTATATATAACTATATATAAAACACAATAGATATTTGTACATTGATTTTTTACCCTCCCATGATACTGTGCTTATTTATTGTTTAGAATATTTAGTGGTTTTAAGGAGATTTTCTGAATATTTTTATGCTACTTGCTAGTAATGCTAATTCTACTAATTTTCTCATTAAGATTTCTTTTATTTAACTTTCTTTCCTAGTTGTTATGATCTGACTGGGATTTCTAAAAATATATAAGAGGAGACATTCTTGTTTTGTAGTTTATTTTAGATAAAAATGTTTATCATTTTTCATCATTAAGCATGATATTATATAGTTATACCATCTGATTTGCTATTGTCATTTTAATGAGAATTTTATTATAAAACGATGCTAAATCTTATAAAAAGTTTTCCATGTATCTATTGATATGGTCTTTAATTTTTATGATTCTTCTTGCTCATATTATGCAATACATTCATTCATTTGTAATAGTTAATCATCCTTGCATCACCAGAATAAATCTTACTTGTTTACATCCTTAAATTCAGCTAAGATTTTATGAAGATTTTTAAGATTGTATTTATTTATTTAAGATTATTATTATATTATATTATATTATATTATATTATTATAAGATTATTATATAATTATTATATATATTTATATACTTATATTATATAATATATATAATATATAATTATATTATATATTATAAGATTATTTATTTAAGATTTTTAAGATTTTATGAAGGATTTATGAAGATTTTTAAGATTTTATTTATTTATTTTATATTTTATATTTTATTATATTTATTTATATTATATATAAATAATATATTATTTATATTATATATATTTTTTTGCTTATTCTGGATTCATTTATTCTTTTTTTTTTTTAATTTTTATTTTTAATTATGAGAACAAGGGTGCAAAGAAAGAGGACAAGGTAAAGTTACAGTGGAAGGACCATCACCCATAACATAATTCTCAGAAGTCCCCTTGCTGATATCTTAACTTTGAAATTTCAGCCAAAGAACATTAAGATAAATAAGACAGAATCCATGTACAATTACTTTGTCCCTCAAGTCCCCAGATTGTAACACATTATAATATTTCTTAACAGTACACATGGCAATCTAAAGCCATAAAACTTACGTAACTCCTTAAACATTACAGGCATAGTATTTTCTTACATTTCCATATACATGCATATTAGCTTAAGTTAACCTCAAATTTTAAGTGAGTTCTTTTTAAGGATTAGAGTCAAAGGAGCACAGTAAAAATGGTGTTAGAGTGGCAATTGTTGTTTGCATAGGCCCACCAAAATATGAGGGACATGGAAAGAAATAACGTTGGCCTAAGTACAAAGAGACCAGACCCCTGAAGTTTCCTGGCACAAGACCAAGTCTAGGCTCCAGGCAAGCTAGATCGTCCAATCCAAGACATTGTCTGTAGTGCCAACACACTTTTATTTTTCACACAGTCTCTGTTGTTGGTATCATGTTTCTGTATTAAAGATCCTGGAATCTGCATATCTTACATTGAAGTCAGGATGTGGAGCATCCTCTCCTTTCACCTCACAATCAAAGGGCAATGCAGGGAGCCCTGTCCTGTAAGCAGGTCATTGTTGTTGTTAAGTCTTCTCAGTGTTAAGGGAAGTCTCTTTTGAGCAGGTCGAAGTCTGAGCAGTGTAGGTCTTCCTTGGTAGAGGATTGCTTCCAGGTGATGTTATAGACCAGCCTGGATGTTTCGGGGATGGCTTTCCTGGTTCAGGGGAGAATGGAATATGTCCTTTCTTCTGAGGTCTGTGCCAGGTCGTTACATCAATGTTCAGGGTGTAAGGTCCCTTTGCACTACAAGATTTGTGTGTTCCAATCTCTATTAGATAGGATCTTATTTGTATTTATACTATTTTCCCATTTTAATGTGCCTATGCAAATAAGAAGCAATGCCACATGCTGTTATTGGCGCATATGGGGGCCATAAGAACAATGACAATGATTCCCATGACATGGTTCAATCATAAGCATTAAACTGGGGGACTCTTCCACCAAAATTCCTTGTTAAACAGCTCAAAAAGAGAAGATAAAAAGTGGTTAGAATCATCACTGTATAAGACAACATTTAGTAAGAATTAGATCTGTCAGAGAAAAAACACAAAATATTCTAAAGAAATACGTGTCCATTTTATGTATCTTAAAACAGTTTGGAGTTGTCACACACAATGCACAGCTTTGGACTGTGATTAGGATTGTACACTACTGAAGTTAAAAAGAGTAAACTAGGTTAGTGATGTTTGAGAGGGGGTTAGAGAGTTAAGGAGTAAAAAAGAGCTTTGTACGGGTATGGGAAAGGGGAGAATACAAAATAAACATTCTGTATACGAAAAACATAACATAAGAATAAGGAATATTCTGAATACATGAAGTACATGAAGTACGCGCGGGGGCATGAGCCCCCGCGCGGTTCTGTAGTTTCTGGATGCTTAGGGAGGAATTTCTCCCCCCCTCCCCCCAGGGCCCGATTAACCAGGTGTGGCCCTGAAGACCCGCCTGGTGTGGGTGGAATCATGCTCGCCTGGACTAAGTGGTCAGCCCAGGGGTCCTATGGCTAGCTGTCCTGCCCAGAGCCCCCAACATACCAGGCAAACACACCAAGAAATCCTGGCATGTGGAGTGTTCTGAGCCCAGCCAAGCCTCTGTAGTTTCTGGATGCCTAGGGAGGAATTTCTCACCCCCTCCCCCCAGGGCCCGATTAACCAGGCGTGGCCCTGAAGACCCGCCTGGTGTGGGGGAAATCATGCTTGCCTGGACTAAGTGGTCAGCCCAGGGGTCCTATGGCTAGCTGTCCTGCCCAGAGCCCCCATCATATCAGTCAAAAGCCCACGAAATCCTGGCATGTGGAGTGTTCTGAGCCCAGCCAAGCCTCTGTCTATTTATATTATATTTTATTATATTTATTTTATAAATATATAAAATATATTTATATTTTATATTTTATATAAATTATATATATATATATTTTATATATAATATATATAAATTATATATAAATATATATTTTATATATATTTATATAATTTTATTATATAATATATATAATATATAATTATATTATATTATAAGATTATTTATTTATTTAAGATTTTTAAGATTTTATTTATTTATTTAAGATTATTATTTATTATTATATTATATTATATTATTATATTATTATATATTATAAGATTATTATATAATTATATATATTTATATATTTATATTATATAATATATAATATATAATTATATTATATATTATTAGATTATTTATTTATTTATGATTTTTAGGATTTTATGATGGATTGCTACATCGATATTTGCAGAGTTATTGGTCTTTAATCTTTTGTGATCTCCTTATGTACTTTTGATATCAAATTAATTTAACCTAAAAATATTTTTGATGTAGTTACATAAAAATTTAAAGTTTTTATAAAATCTAATTTATCAATTATTTTTCTTGGACTGTTTCTTTTTTTTTTTTGAACTGTTTCTTATGCACCTGAAGATATCTCCTTATGTTTCTTTTCAGAGTTATTTTAGATTTAATATTAGCATTCATGCCTACACCTTGCAGTAAATAATTTTGCCCAAGGCACTCTTATGAGTCCTAGCTACCTTGGATCTCAGACAATAATAAATATTCTCCAGGAGAAATTCTTTATAAATAATAATTGATTAAGTGGTCTTACTTTTCTTCAAAATTTAATGTTTTTCACTTTCTGTTCTCGTTATGCATTTAATAATGCTCAACATTATTTTTATATCAGCTATAGAATTATTAGTCTATTTCATATCTGGATTCCGAACAGATTTAATTGAATTTCCTCTTAACACCAAATGTGAATGTATGCTTTTAAAATATAAAGATTCTTTACTTTAAAAAATATTTATTTGTATCACTGTATTTTGTTATTTTGCCCTTTTCTGAATCTGATTATACATCTGTATTTTTTTTGTTGTTTTGTTTCATCCATCTTGATAGAGATAACCAGTAAGATTATTCTGAATTACTTTTTCTGTTCTCACTACATAATATGATCTCTTCAACAGCACTAATTTTTATTTGAAGTTGGTAGTTTCATTTGTTCAAGTCTTTGTCTTTTTTCTTCCTTTCTTCCTTTCTTCCTTTCTTCCTTTCTTCTTTTCTTTCTTTCTTCCTTTCTTCCTTTCTTCCTTCCTTCCTTCCTTCCTTCCTTCCTTCCTTCCTTCCTTCCTTCCTTCCTTCCTTCCTTCCTTCCTTCCTTCCTTCCTTCCTTTCTTTCGTTCTTTCTTTCCTTTTTTTCTTTTCTCTTTCATTTCACCTTCTTTAGATATTTTTTTTCTCATGTTTTCTTGTTTCATTTTGGGGGCAAAGTGTAACTCACAAAGTTTTCAGGAGGCCTGGATACCATTTATCAAGATACTGAGCCAGGCACATGAGACATACAGTTTAATGCTTGTGTGAGGCAAGATGTTGCTGCTTAGATCCCGTGACTCTGGGGTTCCACAAAGGCTATTGATCTATTGTTGGGTTGGGAAGTAATTGCACTACATAGGGATCATGTGATCCAAGAACTTGGGACCCAATTCATGTAAGGCTTGTCTTCCAGTTTTTGATATTTCCCAGTCTTTTCATTCTTCATTTTCTTAACTATTTGATTCCTCTCTCCACTACATAATTTTAACATATTATTTTACTTCAAATCCTGTGTGTACATTTTTCTGTTTGATGATGCCACCTCATGAACTGTTTTATTTTTTGAAAAACAACGTGAATTTTGTTTAATTTGGGGGCTACAGCCATTGATTCTTTAGGACTATTCCTAGTTTTGTGCTCAGGAGTAACCACTGGCAGTGCTCACGGAAATATATTTAGTCCCAGAGGTTGAACCACCATTAGCTAATATTGTCATGCAAGATAAGTGCCTTACTTCCTATACTAACTCCCCAATCCGTAAATGGTTTCTTTGTTTGTACTATACATAAAAGGTTGGCTTTCTTTCTCAGTAATATCATATGATTTTAATTTTCTCTGCAGTTTCTTTCTGGGATTTGAAAGGCTATTGATATAATTTTATACTGTCTCATCTTGCATAAACTTTATTCCACACTAATATGTGGTATTGGCTTGAGAAGGTTTGATTTTATTGTCAGGTTTCATTAAGAGAAACATGGTCAGAGATAGATGTTCGTATTGTCATCTCCACAGGCAAATGAATGGATTTATATGGCCTGGCCTTTATGGAAAGGTTAAAGTGAAAACTGTCTTAGTCTAAGTTAAACTTTAAATATCAGTTTAATGTATGTATCATGTACTCTGTTTCTGCATTTGAATTAAAATGTCATTTCTGATTCTCTGTTCTCTAACATTGTTCTGGTAGATTTTGAGTATTCCAATATATTTATTAAGAAGCTTATCTTTTCTTTATGGAAATTGGGGTTTTCTGTTCTTCTTCTTTGTATTCAGCTATACGATTACATTATATTTGTACTATGGTGTGGAGAGAAGCACACATTTTATTTATAAAATTTATTAGAACTTAAAAATATTTTATAAGGTACTACACTTAAAAGCATGCAAAGAGTGTACCTAATTTTTATGTTTATTTTATATATATTTTTTTTTTGAGAAGGGTTATACCAGGAAGTGCTCAAAGCTTACTTCTGGCTCTACTCTCAGAGATCATTCCCGGCAGGATTTGGGAACCATACAAGGTGTCTGGGTTCAACCCAGGTCAACCATGTATCAAGTCCCCTAGTGCTGTACTATCACTCCAACCCTATGTTTATCTTTTTGTAGTGCTTGACATGGTGCTATAAAACTGAATTAGTGCTTAATAAAACTTTAACCAAACTTTATACGTGAATCAATGGAGGCCACTTTACTTTGTACAATTGAAAAGAGAGAAGGCTAAATTATTGCAAGTAAGTTTATTTTCAATTCTTTTCAATTCTCAAGGACTTGGAAGAGTTAGGTGGAGAGAGGAGATGACAGAAGGTATCACTTTATTACTAGGGAATCAACAATGTCAATGCACTGCTTCATTTCAAAAAGACCAAAGTACTATGCTGGTTGCTGTCCACAGAAATTCTGCCAACATCCTGGTGGTTGCTGGTTTGTAATTTTATGGGTTTCCAGAGGATCAAACACTGTATTATTATGTTTGGCTACTTGCTCGGGTCAGTAGTTCAAAACGAGTAGAAGAGGAATAGAATGAATAGGAAGGGAAGAGGAAGTTAGCTGGTGTATGTAGGACAACATATTTAACTGCTGAGTGTGAGGACAGTCTATATTGAATATCTGCTTATTTTATTTCAATGAACGATCACTCATTGATAACCATGTTTTATAAAAATGGAAGTCGTGTCTATTATGTATCATTTTTTAAATTTTGAGTACAGAATAAATGAATAGATTGTTTGTTCCATGGCTCTCCTTTCACAGATTTGACCTGAAAAACTTTTCTTTTCTTTTTTTCTTTTTCCTTTTTTTTTCTTCCTGGTTCTGTCCTCGAGGATTACTAATGGTAGATTTGGGGGGCCTTTTGCTGTGGAGGGTATCAAATTCAGATCATTGACATCAGTGACTTGGAACAGAAAAGGCCAACCCACTGCACTGTTTCTCTGGCTCCAGACCTGGAAATTTTTTATATAAATATTATTAGAAATAGATTCTTAAATCTATCACAAATCCTAAATCTTTCTCTGTGCTGACTTTGCCAGCTGACAAGGATCAAATTCCATGCCCTTGTATACTAGGACCAAGAACATTCCTTTCAGCTTGTGACAGGGAAAGAATGGGGTCCCAATCTGATGACCAGAAACACTTTATTCCATTCTAACAATAGGACAAAAGAAACTGAGATCTGTGTAGGGTGGCAAGACACAACAGAAGCATAGCCAGAAGGACCAGAGGCTCCAGAAAGAAGATAAACATAAACACTGGGGTCTTAGAATGTTTGGGGAGTAACATAGAGGGCAATAAAAAGACCCCTTATCTCCTTTAAGGTATCTCCCAAAGTTGTTTTCTTCAACCTGAGCTCTCTGTGAGGGAGGAATAAAGGCCCTGAGTCAAGTCTAATCAGGAACCACTAATCTTGGGGAGATGGCATCTTTCTCTGTGCTGTCTTTCCACATCTGTGGAGCTGTGTCTTCAAAGCTTTTGCCTCAAGAATAAACCCAGGAACAATTTCTCTCTGAGGTCCCCTAGAACAGTGGCTCTATGAGGTTCCATCTGCAAGGCAGTTTGAAAACAATGTCACTGGGAAGATCCAACATTTTCTTTTTTCAAAATGTATTTATTATCCTAAATATAAATTTTAGGAATTTTGATATCTCCAAATATAATTGTGGTTGTTTATTTTATTTTAATTTTTTTTTTTTTGGTCTTTGGAGCACACACAGAATTACTTAGTACTTAGTCTTGACTCTGTGCTCTGGGTTTATTCTTGGTGAGGCTTGGAAGAACCAAACCCGGGTTGGCCATGTGCAATGAACTATCTTCAGTCTAATATTTTATTTTAATTTATTTATTTATTATTTTTGTTTTTGGGCCCATTCCCAATTGCACTTGGTGGTTACTACTGGCTCTGAACTCAGAAATCACTTCTGGCAGGCTTAGGGAATCATATGGAATGCTGGAGATGGAACTAAAATGTGACAGTGAAGAAGAGAGCAAACACGCTATTATATTTCACAATACATAAGAGAAACAGAGAAATACTGTTTTGTAGGTAGAATAAAGAAGACAAGATAGGTAAGCACTAGAAGAGTGCATAGGGAATGATTTCCAGGTATAGATTTTTAAAAATAAGTGAACAAGTCTTCAATTAGTTAGAAATAGAAAGGAAAGCCCCTGAGTAAAGGTTGGAAAAGATCAAAACACATTGATGAGTCCAGCTCCTCTGGAACATTCTTTTGAATTTGAAGATTAGACTACAAATGATTGCTTAAATGATGATTTATCTGTACAAGCTAAAAAGCAATAAATACAATATTTTCTATTCTTCCACATTTTTTGTTTGTTTGTTTTTTTGTTTTGGGGTCACACCCAGCAGCGCTCAGGGATTACTCCTGGCACTATGCTCAGAAATCGCCCCAGGCAGGCTCAGGGGACCATATGGGATGCTGGGATTAGAACCACTGACCTTCTGCATGCAAGGCAAATGCCTTACCTCCATGCTATCTCTCAGGCCCCCTATTCTTCTGCTTTAACATGTAAATCTTCCTAACAGCCTGTAAAACATGCTTTGAATTGTGAACTCTTGGGCTCCTTCCCAGGTAGGTTGGGGAAGGCAAACCCATATTATTTTCGCATGCTTTGTCATTTCTGTCTCTTGCACATGAATAGTCTGCTAAAGCCATGTGTGGATACTCCCTATAATGCAATCAAGCCCTGTTCATATCCATACTTTCAGATATCTATTGTTTAACAGTTGGGTCTGGAGATATGGTGATTTGGTAGTCTAAATAGGAGATGTGGAGGGACTTAGGGAAGCAAGGTGTGGACATTAGCAAGGATCTCCCCATTGACTCTGATGGGCATCTAACTTTCGGATTGACATGCTAATAAGGAAAGAACACACCATGTTGATTAGTTGAATCTTTGTCCAGTGCTAAAATCAAGACAGAAGTCCCTCTAGCCTGGTCTAAAGTACTAGTTATGGGACAAGTATTATATAGAGTGCACTCGGCATGGTTATCTTACTTGGTGTCCAGATCAAAGTCAATCTTAAATTTTTTTCAATAAATTGAGAAACTAAAAGTTTTTACTAACACTTTTGTTTCATTAGTGGGAGTATTAAGGATAGGGGAAATGGTCTAACAGCTCTGAAAATAAATCATCTACTTGTGAGTTGTAATTGAGACATTTCAGAGAATTAAGAAAGGCCAGTGTCTCTGGTATAGTATAAACAAGAAGGATATGATAAGACATGAAATAGTCAGGACACCTAGGAACTGTATGTCAGATTGAATAGCCATTTTTTAACCATTATTATTAATGGGAGAATTCTTGGCCATACTTCAGTATGTCTAGGATTAAAGTATGTAAATCACACACGCACATGTCCCCCTACACACAGGTGACACACATCTTTTTTAAAAGATATATTCCACCCACATGGAGATGTTTCCAGCTGTAGCTAATAAATAAGAACAAAATTAAGGTTACATTTCGTCTCATGACAGGAGAAAAATTATTTAGAGGTGTTCTGTATGTCCCAAAGCTTTCCCATGTAACTGAATGAACATTTCTACTCTTTGTTTCCTCTGATAATTTATCTTACAAGGGTGACACGTTAGCACTGTTGATCTGTGAAGAATGCAGGAATCAGAGTGTCTGACTGTCACCTCATACCATCATATATCTATGTCTAGTATCTGACTTTCCTAAACCCTGAATTACTAATAGTTTGTTGTGGATGGGGCGCATTATTGGCAAGTTGAAGACAGTTACTACATATTTTTCATGTTCTCTGTATTTCTCCTTCAGTCATACAATAAATTGAACTAGAAAAGAGAGAATGACTTAAGACCACCAGAAGAAGAGAGTATCTATCCATGATGTATTTTTTTAATAAAATATCATGTGGGTTCAGTTCAATTTCATATGTCCAAGGATCAACTCTACTCACCACTTAAAGTGATTATAGGGCTTGAAATGATATAATGTAGATAATGCATGTTGAAATATACCTGGTGCTTATGGTAAATAAACTTTTGTCAGTGTAAGAACTACTTTTACCTTTAGTGACTACTACAACTCCCTCCACCGTTACTATTATTCATACTACAAGAAGCAACTGAGAAAATTAAAGAAAAAAAAAAAAGGAATGCTCCACATAGGTTTTCTGGTTCAAACACTAGGGCCCTGAATGCACTTGGATATAATAATTATTTTTTGCGGGGGGTATTCCAACAACAGGATTATTTGTAGATAATCACCATCCAAATATGAAAGGAGGCAAAGTCAAGGGCATTGCCATCTCATGATTTGATAAAAGCAAAGCTGTTTCCCCTTCTGTACAATCAGACTCACTGTGAGGCTGGCATCAGCACAGCAGCTGGAGGAAGCACTCAAGGGTTCACACAAATGGAGTGTGACAGTTTTAAAAATATTAAACAATGAGTCACAAAAACCTATTTTAATTTGGCTTTTGGATCTATGGATGAATGTTCAAAATATGTCTCTGTATGTCTCTACTGCTCTTCTATTTACACACACACAAACACATGCTCATGCCCATTCATTGAATTTCTTACTTATATTCCTGCTATGGGCTCCTTACATGATTGCAGACAATCACTTATAGCAGTAGTTAACTAAGCAGAAGTGAGCTATACTTGAATGTTCTCTGGATAGTCAATTCCTTATTCTAGTACATCCCTTCAGAAACTGTGAGTTACAGCCCCATAGAACTGAATGTAGACATCGTAAAACTTTTATCTTCAAATACATTTATGATTTTAAAATATGTGAAATTTATATTTAATGTTTGATTTACATGTGGTCTCATAACCAGACGATATATAAACATGTCTCAGGTACAAAAGGGGGTCACAAATAGAACAAATTTCAGAAACTCTACTCTTGGAGACACTGCTTCATATTCATGACAGGTTGAAGATTCGGGGACAGCCTCAAGGAGATTTTTAATAATTAAATACTCAGACCTTAGGTACAACTTGAAGAAAAAATTCCCAGCCATTGTGAGATATCAATTTTTAACTTAGATGCGCATCAGATCTGACTTTCCATGAAGTCCAAGCCTCAATCTCTTCAAATCTAACTTTCCGTTTCTATAAGAAAAAATGACACAACAATAATACTTGAAATTATGCCTGGGATACTCTGAGTAATAAATAATCACTCATATCTACACACAAAAAGAAAATATTAGAGTGTAAATTGTTATCCTAGGCTCATCAGAAATCACAGTCAAAGCAAATGTTGTCTGTAGACCATTTATTTTGGGAAACGATCTCAGTTCAGAGAAGCACTAAAAAACTAAAAATGAGGCTTCCAGAGAACCATGTAAGACAATTATCAACCAGGTAAACTTCTTGAGCTTACTTTGAGGTAGAAGACCTCTAAGATAATTCAAGGAACATTATGGTGGGTCAGTACAGTGGGTAGAGCGCTTGTTTTCCATGCAGCTGACAAGATTTCTAGATCCATCACCACATGTGGACTCTTGAGTTCCAGCGGAAATGATCCCTGAGCACAGTGCCAAGATTAAATCAGGAGTGCTGTTGGGTATGGTCCAAAAACAAAAACAAAATCAGAGGGGACCATTGTCCCTACCCCATCTAACTGGTTAAACTTCATCTCCTCAAGCCTTCTTCTGGAGAATAAGGTATAGACTTGTCCATCTGGAAAAAGAAGAGGGAATCTTTTCATTAATTAGCGCCTGCGTCTCCATGTACAAAATATGAACCCATAAAGCTGTCCTATCTAAAGTTTCCAAGGGGCACGTGGGTCAGAAGATATTTATAATTTTCTTTTATGTAAATGCCAGAGAAGCTTTGGACATAAGGTAAAAATTGTGTTCATTGTAGCCGAGCAAGAGACTGTCAGATCACTCTACTAGTAGCATTTGACCACAGTAGCCTTCGTACAGGAAAGGGCAGGAGAACTCGTTTAGTACAATTTAAAAGAATAGGATCTGAAGCAGTGGAGCAAGTGATAGGGCGTTTGCCTTGCAAGCGCTGACCTAGGATGAACCACGGTTCGATCCTTGGCATCCCATATAGTCCCCCAAGCCAGGAGTAATTTCTGAGCATATAGCCAGGAATAATCCCTGAGTGTCACCAGGTGTGGCCCAAGAACCCCCCAAATATAAAGAATATAAATATAAAATATTTATTTATTTATAAAATATATACTTATAAAATATAAAATATAAAGAATATAAATGTTATTTGCATTCAAACTCCTGGTACTTCCCCTGGAGAAGTGACCAAAGGCAAATGAATTCCTTGTCTGTGGAAAATAGAGGATTTTTTGCCTTTTTTATTATTCATAATTGGTGCCAGGCAGAAATTGTTTGGTTGGGAGTACATTGGATTTCTCTGTATACTGAAGGATGTGGAATTATATAACCTATTGTCTATTAGATTCTAATAGTTATCATTCATCTGTGGGTACTTCTCGCCCCCAAGTTGTGACCACATGAAGGGGGCTCTCTGTTCCCAAACCTACACCCCAGATATCAGTGGCCATTATACTACCTGTGCTCTCAAGCACCCCCTACCTATGACATCATGCTCCCATTCTAGTCACTTGAACCCACCAGGTTTTTTTCTCTGCAGCTATGTTTACTAGAAGTGCTATTAAAGGCAACACGATTGGGCCAGCTCAACTGGATATAATTAAGAGCAGTTGAATAAGAGTCTTCTGAAAAAAATATATAAAGGAAATACTCAAATAGTTTGCTACATGAGGTATGTTTAAAAATATTTTTATATGCTTTTCTCCATTAAAATGCTCCTCATTTAACAAGGAACAGTTTAAAGAGCACTTCAGAATGTTTCCTTTGGTAAGCATACATTGGACCAGCAAAGTAATGAAGATAATATAACTGTGTCCAGGAATAATTTTTACCTTTCAACTGTTCCCTTGTAAAAAAAAATAAGACCTTTTACTTTTTGAATGAATTTAGATTTACAGAAAAGCTACATAGCTAGTTCAGATAGATTTTACATACACACATCTTTTGTTAGAAGTGTTATTATTGCCATAATGAAACACGATGAATATTTTATTCTTAACTAAAGTTTATATTTTATGCAGATGCTTTTAGTTTTTCCAGAACGTCTTTCTTCTGTTCCAGGAAATTATCCAGAAGACCGCATTACGTTTAGTCCTCTTCTTCCTTAAGAAACTCCTATTGTGACAGTTTTTAGAGCTTTAAAAAATAAAGTGGGTTCCTAAATCAAGTAGCATTATGTAAACCTTTAAAGAATGATGATGGTCAAAAAGCAACAGTTAGCTTTAATGTCTCTGCATAAATTTAAGGAATGGCTAGCTAATTGTGATCTGGTTAGACACTGGGAATAATGAAATTATATCTGTGATTTCCACAAATGTGTAAAAAGGTTTCTAAACTTGCAGGACCTTCTATAGCATTACGTTCTGATTTTCAATGTTCTTCTAAACCTCATTTCTTTCAGCTCCCCTCTCTTATTTTGTCATCTGGGTGTCTACCATGTCTTTGAATATATCCCAAGATGTCCTGATTCAACTTTGGTCTCCTCGTGTTAAATCTATTGGAACTGTCTCTTCCCCCATCCTCTCTACCTATTGGCACGTAGACAGACATCAGCTCCACTTCTGGTTCTTCCCAACAATTACTATAGAACATACTAAGCTTCCTGAGCATTCATGCAGCCAGACTTGGAAGCTGAAAACAATAGGAGATGGACAAATTTAGTAAAAATATTTTTTCTGAGGAGTTGGTGAGGTAGTGCAAGCAGTAGGGCATTTTGCCTTGCACGTGCTAACCAAGGATGAACTGTGGTTTGATCCCTGGTATCCTATATGGTCCTCCAAGCCGGGAGCGATTTATGAGCACATTGATTTCTGAACACATAGCCAGGAGTAATCCCTGAGTGTCACCGAGTGTGGCCCCAAAACTAAACAAAACAGACAAACAAAAATATATGGAACCGGAGAGATAGCATGGAGGTAAGGCGTTTGCCTTGCATGTAGAAGGATGGTGGTTCCAATCCCGGCATCCCATATGGTCCCCTGATCCTGTCAGGAGTGATTTCTGAGCATAGAGCCAGGAGTAACCCCTGAATGCTGCCAGATGTGACACCCCACAAAAAAAAAAAAAACACACACACACACACAAATTTTTTTTTCTCTAAAACAAAAAGTAGGGCAGAGCTTACAGAATTTCTTCAGGTAGAATGCTTGAACGAGGTGAAAAATCTTCATATATATAATATATAATAATATAATTTATATATAATATAATATAAACTAGGGAGGTGTGTAAGAACTGTCCTTAAGCTTAGGTATAAAGAATGCAAAGTGGGGAAGAGTGGGATGTTTAATTAGTTTATTTTCTGCATATCTTGGGCCCATTCTCCTGACATTTCATTAAGGACATTTCTAATGTTTTAAGAAAACTTAGTTTCCTGATCTCACCCACTCTGTTTCCCTCCTTTCCCTATATCTATATGTCATTATTGCCACCACCCCTTCTATCAATTCTTCCCTGTAGTCCTCTACCTGTTCAGTTTTCCCCAGTGAACTTTTCAAATGTTGTCCATGAAAATAACTGTTCATTGTGCTTGTTTGTTTTAGTGTATTTCAATGTATTTTAAATATCTTTAAATGTATTTTAACACGTATTTTATTTATTTTTTGTGGCTTTTTGGGGTCACACCCGGCAGTGCTCAGGGGTTATTCCTGGCTCTATGCTCAGAAATCGCCCCTGGCAGGCACAGGAGACCATAGGAGATGCCGGGATTTGAACCACCGACCTTCTGCATGAAAGGCAAACGTCTTACCTCCATGCTATCTCTCCAGCCCCTTAACACGTATTTTAAATACACTAAAACAAGCATCCAGTCATGCTTAGGGATTACTTATGGTTCTGTGCTTAGGGTTCACAACTGACAGTGCTAAGGGACTTAGCACTGAGGCAGAGTCAGCTGATGTGTGCAAGACAAGCTCCTGACCAGCGCGACCCTGTCTGTCTCTATACTCTCTTTCTCTCTCTTTTTTTTTTTTTATCATGTACCTCTTCCACTTGTTTTCCCCCATTACCTTTGCCTTATTCTCTTTGACAATCCTTGCGACTAGGAGCAAGTTACCTTGATTTACAGAGGAAGGCATTGAGGTCCAACACATTTATGTAACCTTTTCACTAATATAAGTAGTCCATGAGGATCTAATAAGGCCGTAAGTGCATGCTAACTTTCCCTAGCTCCTAGAATTTCTCTAGCAGCACCTTACCTCTCTATCTAGAAAACGACAGAGCAACAATGGGCTCTTTAACTCAACTCTACACCCACAAACCACTTATTTTGATGCATGATGTTTAAGTCATTCACCTTAATTCTATTTGATTGAACTAAATTTTATTGATTAAAAAAAGGAAGAAGAAAAAAAGAAGAAGAAGAAGAAAAGAAGAAGAAAAGAAGAAGAGAAGAAGAAAAGAAGAAGGAAGAAGAAGAACAATAACAACAACAATAACAACAACAACTATCATTATTCTGTCTTAAGCTTGAACCTGACAGCTCTAACGGTGAGTGAGAATAATGCTCATGGGAGAAGCATTAAAAATATTCTTATTCAAGTAATGATCAGAAATACCAGTGAACTCTGGAAAGAGAAATTCTTCAGGTTCCTCTCCAGCTCTGAGGGTTAATTGTCGGAAACAGGGCCCCATCCAGGGCACTTTTCTTGCCCGCACTGGAAAATGACAAGGTGTGGGATGTGATGGAATGTGATCTGCTCGGGGTTCTGAAGCCCAGGGCTCCCGAGGAAGTTTGCCATGATCTGAGTACAGTGTGACCCCAAGAAAGGTTTTGTATTTTGCGAGGTTTCACCTTCAGTTCTTTCACCTGTCAAAATCCTGGTGAAGGATCTAGGTAAATATTAATGATTCTTTCTGTATGAGCATTCTGTGATTTTACGTGCAATTATAGGAGTCTTGCAAGCCATGCTGATCTACACAGCTTTTTTGGAAAAAAAAAAAAAAGGAAAGGAAAAAGGAAAAGAAAAACACTTCCATAAAAGTATTTATAGAACAGCCAGTGACTATGAATCATAGCATAATTAATTCTCTTTTATAAAGTTGTCTTGTTCCCTAACTTGGTGCTATAATTCCCAACAGCCACTCCATTGACAGATATGGTATTTTCCTTGTCTTCTCGCAGTGAATAAGTTCAAAGCATTCAGACTAATCTCTGAGTCTCTGCCAGTTCCAAATTTCTGTAACTGCCTGATTCTAATCTTCTGTGACTGACTGACAGACTCAGTTGCTGAAGGATGTAAGATAAATGTGATCCATCTTGACTTTAACAAAGCTTAGAACGAATTGCCTCACATCCATTTTTGCCCGTCAAGTTTTCATGTTAAGTGCTTTGCAATTTAATTATTATTTGCCTAGGAAAATTAGCTAGAGGCTGGCTGGAAATTGCTCTCTGTACTGATCCTCTCCTGCCTGTAGATAAGAAATACCTTTTTTACAAATGTCTTTAACCCTCCATTTCTCAGACATGATTCAGACAGTTAAAACATTCTGAATTCTTATTAATAACACCTTAGTTGAAACAAGTTTGCTTATAAAATATTTTTCTCTAATGTCATACTCCAAGCCTATGGTGTTACGGGAGGAGAAAGAATTAAGACCATCGCATTGCGTAGTATCTTGGTTACATTTTGAAAATCATATTATTTTGTTTTACTTACCATCTACTTATGATGTTGAATTCAGGAGATATAATTTTCAGTCTTTTGGAATAGTCCAAAAGATAAAAATGGTGTGTCTGCCTCTTTGTTTCTCCTCTACTTTATTTCTATGTCATCCCATACTTCAACTATGATAGAAACTGGGTGACTAACAGATCACATGATCACAATTTAGGTGCGTGTTTCAACCTTGACCAAGTTACTTTGCTACCTGATAACGGTTTTTACACAAGGTAGGATCATGAACTTAGCCTGCATGATCTGAGGCTTTGGAAAACTTTTGTCTTAGAGGCTTGAGAAATAGAGCAGAAGTACAGGTTTTAAGTGAGCTAGTCCTCAAAGTGGATTCTCCAGTACATGGGAGCCTCAAAATGCCATCAAGTATAGCCCTCATGGCCCTGAACCATGCATTAAGTGACCTATCTGGCTTCTGGGGCTACTTGGTCTGTATAACCAAGAATTGAATTATTTCAGCCTAGTTGGCCAAGGAGTCTTCCACGAGTCCCTTGATCACATCTTGGAATGTCCTCTTAAAATTATTGTGAAAAGTTAATACTTGAGAAGAAATAGGAGTCGATCCATTTCACAACTGTTCAAACTTGCTGTCTCGCGGGCCGTTTGCGGCCCTCCGTACAACATTTTGTGGCCCGCGGCTGGCCTTCAAATATCACAGTATTTGTGATTATTCGCTTACTTTTTTTGTGTGTGAAATCCCTTATGTGGCCCTGTCTCACCTGGAATTTGCCTCCTGCGGCCCCCAGGTAAATTGAGTTTGAGACCCCTGCTATAAACTATGTTTCTGTTTGTTTTGTTTTGGGGCCAGATCCAGCAGAACTCAAGGCTTACTCCTGGCTCTGTGCTCAGAAGTCATTCATGGCATGCTTGGATAGCCATTTGGAATGCCAGGGATAAAACTTGAGTCCATTCGGGTCGGCTACGTGCAAAGCAAATGCCTTACTGCTGTGCTATTGCTATGATCCCATATCTTTCTTTTATTGTTTTGTTTTCTTCCAAGTTTCCTTTAGGTACAATGATTTGCAGTATTTTCAAGAATCGAGTTTCAGACACAATGTTCCAACACTGTATACACCACCAGAGTGTTGGGATGTCTTTATTCTTTTTTTTTTCTTCTTAAATTTGTATGATATGTCTTATTGTACTCCTCAGGATAATACTATCTAAAGAGGATGGTCCCAAAAATAATGAATTTATCCCCAAAGAAACACATCATCATTTTACTTTAAAAAAATCACCCAGTCTAGTAAAAGTACTCTGTATGCTGCCCTAAAAGCCTACACATTTGAGAATCACTCAGAAAATAATCAATCTTCCATAAATGCTCCCAAGGAAGATAGCAGGGAGCCAGACAAGAAGTATAATTCTTGGCAGAAATAACTACTTTTCTGAGAGCAGGGTCCTTAGTATCCACTCGACCCCAAATTGAATTGATTTAAAAACACTCAGTGATTTCCAGCTTGGTCTAACTGTTTTATTGACTTCAGTCAATAGCTAGTTTTTATCATGCCCTCTTCGAGGTGTTTTTCAGTTATATTTCAATTTCTGAGCAGAGATTTTACACTTACAGAAATGATGGTTGTGCTACTTCTTGTTTGAATCATATTCTGTTCTGTGTGTAAAAGACTGCCTTCTTAATTTGGCATCAGCAAAGTCTGATGTATATATTTAAAAATACCTTTGGAGACCTACTTAGAACTTGGAATCTCTTACATTACCTGCAAGATTAGATATTTTGCAAAGCCAGGAAGATGTTTTTGTATGTGGAGCAAATATGATTGCATATTATAACCCTAAGATTACAAAAGTAAGTAATGGAGGAAGAGATCAAGAAAGCACAGCTATTGCTGATGGAATTATAGAGAATATATTGGATAGTCAAACAAACATGATACCACTTATGGTATCCTCTATCACCGTTTATGATAAAGAGGACTGCCAGATCTTATTCTAGACCAAATAGCTTAATTTTCAGAACTAAGTATCTGATCTTCTCAGCATAGTTAACATCAGTGGACAGGTTTGCTCATTGCAACATTTCTTGTTTGTTTTTTTGTTGTTTGTTTGTTTTAGGGGGGTCACACCAGAGATCTCTGACAGTGCTCAGGGATTATTCCTGGCTCTATGCTCAGAAATAACTACTGGCAGGGCTCAGGGAACCATATGGGGCACTGAGGATCAGTCCCAGGTTAGCCACCTGCAAGGGTATACTTCCTTTCCAGCTCTGTTCAATGGAACTTTCTCTCATTTCATAGCAAAGTGAGATAAGAATATGTTAAAGTGAAATTATACATCTAATATCACAATGAAAGAGTTCTCAAAAATTGTCTACACATAACACTTGTTTTTGGTATAATAAGATAAAGATTCATTTCAGATTGGGTTTGCCCAATGTGCTAGAGAATTCTAATATTTTGTTTTTGCACAGTTGTCTTGATCTAAAGGAACCATTGTTTTCTTTTTCCTAGAGTCAGTTGTTACTTATAATTGTCTTTTCTATAATGTGTGCTTTGTCTACCAAGAACAGGATAAAATAAGAACGGCACAGAGCAGAAAAATCGGGATATTTCCCTTGTCTCCAAAAAAGAAAGCAGAACAAAAGTGCTACTCATTCTATAATTAAAATGTCAAACAAAACAACCTCTTCTTTTATAGAAGAATGAGAAATGGTCTCATGAAGTCCACTGCAATGGATCCAGAAATAGCTTGCTCCATTTGTATATAATGTTTTTAAAATAAGTTTTTAAACAAGAAGGTCCTTTTATACTGCTAGGGATGCTACTTTACTTTAAAGGATTTGTACTTTTGAGGGATTCTCATTTGTCAGGTAGGAACTTTATAAGGGGCATTTATTACTATTTAAAAAAAAAAACCTGTTTATGGGGCTGGAGCGATGGTGCAGCGGTAGGGTGTTTGCCTTGCAAGCGGCTGACCCAGGACGAACCACGGTTTGTTCACCTGGAGTCTCATATGGTTCCCCAAGTCAGGAGTGATTTCTGAGCACATAGCCAGGAGTGACCCCTGAGCGTCACTGGGTGCCCCCCAAAAACTGTTTATTATAAGGGATGTCACATTAATTTCAGGCAAATATCCAAAGTGCAGGGTCTCAGAACTTCCCACTTTGTAATTAGTTTGTGACTTTTCAGCTAGGCAGTGAAATCTTGGTCAAAGGGAATGATGAGGGTCTTCTGAGAAAGATGACATGCATTTAAGCTATCTTAGATTGAAATATTCCCTATGTTAAAGTTTTCCATAAGTATAGCTTCAGTGTAAGGTTTATGTTAAATTATTTAACATCATGTTTTAGTTGTAAGATTGTGCCTAAGATCTTAAATGAGTACTTATTTCTGAGCTTATAGATGTTGAAAATATGGATAATAATGAAACAATTAAAAGTATCTGCCCCCAACATTTCCTCTAAACCTCTTATTAGTTAAAGCTATATATATTATACATATATATAGTTATTACACATACATTAATGAAGTTTTAAAAAATGCAATGTAGGGTAATGTACTCCATTTTTAGGGTACACCCCTGTAATACCTGTAAATGGGGTCTGGCCCTTTAAGATGGTACCCTTATTAACTGTCATTGGGTGGCAGATGTCAGGGGGATCTAAAAGCCCCTAGTCTCTGTTATGGGGGTATAAATTCTGGGCTTATTGGAGCTGGAGTTGGTGATTTGCTGGCTAGTGGATTGCAACTGCTCCTAATGTTTTCTACAGACTTAGGTTGCAGGTTTTCCCTGAAGACTTTATTCTGTAGTTTGTTTCTCTAGCCTGTTCCTCTTACCTGGCCCTCTATCTGACCTTACCTTGATCCCAAAGCCAGCTCTCTCTAGCTCTCTCTAGTATTCTCTCATTCTCTCTCTGTCTGTCTCTCTTTCTCTCTCTTTCTCTTTGTCTCTCTCTTCCTCTCTCTCTCTCTCCTCTCTCCTCCTTTTATTGATCTAAAGGGTTGTTAAATGCCTCTGGCCTCTCTACCCTGTCTGTTCTTGCCTGCTTGGTCTTTGGCAGGCAAAGATCTTGGCACTCCACAAGAACAAATGTTTTATTTTTTAATTTGAAATAGCTATCATTTTTGAAAATTGGATATGTTTAATGAGGACAGTTGTTAATATGGGGGGGTTTCCTGGAAAGGGTTTATTTATCTCTCTCTGTGTGTGTGTGTGTGTGTGTGTGTGTGTAGGAAGGTAGGTAGGTAGGTAGGTAATTAGTTGTAATTAGTCTACTTTTTCTAAGTGTGATAAGTCAATTTATTTGAATGAAGATTTGATTTCTGCAAGGACTTGACTGTTAATAATTATGGGTAAAATGAAACTTTACTAGAGAGAGGAGGGTGGATACAATGTGGAATCTTCACATAAGAGCTAGAGCAGTATCTTAAAAACAAAAAGAATTGAGGATATATCTCTTCTCTAAAATTTCCAATTAGGGTCACTAGATGGAAAATGTTGATTAATGTTGTTTGTCAATTAAGAGATCAGTATTTCTGAGATCTGTGACACAAGAAATTTAGAGTAGACTTATGAGAAAGGCAACAAAGACTTTGATTATCTCTTGGGTAGGGACTGGTACAATGGACAGGGCACTTGCCTTCCATGCAGCCAACTTGGATTCTGTCGTAGATACCATAAATAGTACCCAACTTCCACCAGGAGTTATCCCTGAGCTCTGCCAGATGTGACACCCCCCCCCCCCAGAAACAAAAAAACGAAAGAATATCTTTAGAGTTAGAGTCAGAGAGAGAAGGTAGGGCACTTGCCTTGCATACCATCTTGGGTTCAATCCAAGCATCTGTTTAATTCTGAGCCTGCCAGGAGTGATCCCCGAGTAACATTGAACATCACTGGGTATGACTTCCAAACAAAAATAACCCAAAAAGAATATATTCAGGGTTGATTCACTAGAGCATATAGAGAACCCAGGAAAAGACTTTGGATTATGGAAATGTTTTATTTCTAATGTTCCAAAGCTTATTCTCTCATAGTAAAAGCACACTGTGAGTTCTAATTTCATCTTTCTGTCATACTGTGTTTCTCTAACATGTTTTTAATGGTTTGAGAAATTGAAAAAGTTCTAAATTTTCATGTAGGAAATGAAAAGAGTTTAATTATTGCTAGTAAGGGAAAAAAGCTAGGAGTATTTTGAGTTTTGTTTTCTTATATCACTGGGAAAATTATCCTTGTTCTTTGGTCGTTGGTTTTATAAGCAATCTGTTAAAGACCAGAACATCATGGGAGTCCAAAGTTCCTTGAATATCGTCCTTTGTAATAGTATCATCACTTTAAAGTTAGAGATTTGGAATATAGGAGAAGTTTTCCATAATGAAAATGTTGTTCCTTCTTTATCTCTAGTTCAGTTTATTATGCAATGCTCCTTATAAGAAGTCATTTAACTGATATCAATATTTCACATTATCATTTACCAGTAAAACCCTTCCCAGAATAAACTTGCTATCATGGTTCTATTTTGGTTATGTTGAGATTTAGTCATGTTGAGATTAAATGTTGGTACTCAGGGTTTCCCCCATATTGCTCTTATTTATGAAAAAACCCTAAAAATATATATTTACGATTAGCCAGCTGAACTCAGTTTAGATGATACCAATTTATTGGCAACATCCAAAACAGTGTAGGGACCAGTTAACCTATGCCTGCTTCTTTCAGTCAGATCATATCAGAGTGTTGACCTTGGCCATATCAATGTCAGAGTTTCCTGTTTAATCTGGAGGTTTATTGGCCTTGACATTCACAATGAACACAGGTGTTTCCTTATATACTTGCTCCCTCATGGCTGACTTAGTGGTCAGAGGGACCTCAGTAGTTTCAAGAGCCTTTCTCCTGGGGGTTCTCTCTGAGAACCTTATCTGGGTTGCCTTTAGAACCAGTCTTAGGCCACAAAGATGTGGATGAGGTATAGTTCTTTCTTTTGTGGTTGTGGATATCTTTCCACAACCTGGAAATCTTCTGCTTTGACATCATCATTGGGAGGGCTTCCTTAGATGCTTTTGGCACTAGATTTATGATCAGGGCTTTTTTCTATAATTGTTATCTAATCTAAATAGCTATTTATTCATTTATTTATGCTTTTATCTGTATGATTAGATTCTTCTATATTTTATAAAATGGTGGCATTATGTCCTTATAATCTTTTTATGTATTCCTCAAATATAGTAAACTATCCTAGGTTACCAAATAAAGACACAATTTTGAAGCACACATTTCATTTGCCTTCAAGGTAATTATAGGCCAAATATAAAATATTCATATGTATGCATATATATGGAACTACTATAAAGAAATAATTGCTGTAGCAGTGTTTCCTGAGGAAAATGAAAACATTTTAAAATTATGGTAGGCATTATTGATGGAAATTACTTTGCCTTATATCAGTGCATGCTATACTGGTCTTTCATTTTTCAAACCTTTTATCTCATTACCTGAGGGATATTACTCTAGTCACCCAGCTATTATTTTTGATTAATAATTATTTGACATTAGTGCATAGAAAGTCCAACTCTTTTCCTTTCAGATGAAAAACTTCAGCTATATGGTCCATACTATTTTCTATATCTTTTTATCAGTCTTGATTCTACTATGCCAACTTCTACTTCCATCCCTGTTCTCACTGTTGCACTACCTGTGTTTCATTGGTTAACATTTTAAATAAATAACTTGACTTATAATTCACATTTTTGATCAGCTTATGGAAAAAACATATAAAACAAATAAGAAATAATCAATAAATTATTTTTGATATAAATAAAACCAAACATAGAATATACTTTTTTGTTCTTTATTTAACTATTTAATTATTTATTTAATTAACTGTAAGTTTACTATAATTTAACTGTCTCTTCTACATAAGATAAGAGTGAACATATGGAATAAGGAAAATAGATTTAATTTCTGTCTTCACAGGACTTCTAATCTATTGGCAATATACAAACAAGAACTTAGGGAAAGAAAACTTGATGTCTTCAATAAGGAAACAAGGGGAAGTGGGCATTAGAATTCAATTAAAAGATTACTCACTTTACAAGTATAGACACAATTGCTAATAGAAGAGTAGAGGGTTAAGCATGATTGTCTGAAAAAATGGCACATACAATCTCTATTATGCCTCATTCTTCATACATTAGCACATTATTTTATACTCAATTGAAAGATAGAAAAAAGTTGTTTTGTTTAAATTTTGTGTTCAGTACAACCAGAAATGAACCTGCAGGTTGCTTAGCACTATTTGTTTCAGATTAAATTAACTAGAAAAAATGAGAGGACTGAGAAATTTCACTGCCTATCTCACCTTCATGGGCCATCATGAATATTATTTGCGCTACTTTATTTTAGAAAATACCTATATGTAGGGTTGAACTGGATTGAAAAGGAACACATAATTATGTAGGTGCCTTGGATTAAAAAGGAACCTGCATTCCCAAATATTCATTAACTTCTAGCTCTCTACTTCCACCTAAATCACAATATTGGCTTGTTGAGATGTTTTATGTTGAGCTTGGCAATAGATAATTACAAATTTATCTTGGGCCATGTCTTGGCAAAGGTGTAAACTCCCATCTTGAGTCTCTATTCAAAGAAATAATTAATAGGTTGATTGGAGTTTTAAATTGTCACATAAATAAATGGGATGAGTCTTCAGGGGTTCAAATCAAAGTGCTGAGATCTTTAGTATTATTTTTCTCAAAGCCAGAGCCACCTCATATTGTTCTATATACTCTCCAGTGAATTGATGAAGTATTGCGATTTTCCCCATTAACTTACTCAGAGAAGATATTTATATAAATAAAAATTCTGAATTTTTATTTACTCACTAGCTTAGGCAAGGCATTCTTACATTTACATTATTTGTATAAAATTGTAATGTTTGCCTTATTCTTTATGGTACCTAAATTTAATAATCTCAAGGGAGACTTGAACAAATGTGTTATAAATCTTCATCCCAATCAACATTCATATTGCTTGGCTTTCTAACATCTTTTACATTTATCTTCTTCCCTAGACTGCTAGCAATTATGAAATCCATTAACCATAATTACAAAGCTCCATTACCATTTTATATATGCAATTAATATTCACCATCTGTCATTTTCCAAATGAATATTTGTTTATTCCAATTCTTCAGCTGCAGCATCTAAAAATGAAGGTAAATAATTTGACAAGGTCTCAAGAGCGCCGACTATTTTCTTTCAACCAACCATGTTGTATGTCATTTCTATAAATAATCCATCTTATTTCTTTCAGAAAACTTACATGAGTTTGTTTCTTCATTATTTTTTTTGAGATGAGAAGGAAAATTTGTATTGAAAATTTCCTGGCTATTTTAGAAAAGCTTTTAACAACCATCTTTTTGTTTTCTCATTCAGGGCAAAATCAGATTATAGCCACTGACCAGCTGAGTTGGGTAATGTGCCCAGAATTTAGTGATCAAAAGGAAAATATAAAACATGGCTGACACTCCTTTTGCTTCATAGTGGCATATCCTCTATCTATCATGTAATAGGCACAATTCTTGAATATTCAGAGTAGAAATGATTGACAATGTTACTAACATGTAGTGAATAATAAAACTTTTCTCATTCTAAAATATATTCAGGTTTGGATGGTACTATGGATTGAATGTTTATGTCCCTACTCGCCATGAATATTTAAATATTAAATTAAAATATTAAAATATTATTCCAAACTACACACTCAAATTCTCATCACCCAATATAACAGCATTAGAAGACTTTGAGATTTAGGTCATAAGGGTAGAACCCTCAGAGATGAAACTTATGGGGCTAGGACATATTGCAGTAGGTAAGACTCTTGTCTTGCATGTAGCCAACCCACAGCCAATTCCCAGCACCCACATTGTCCCCTGACTCTGGCCAACAAGTAATCCCTTACCACAGTGTATTCCAACACTGTCCAAAAAAAATAAATAAATAAAATTCACATCTTTAGGAGAAAAATTTTGGAGAATTCTTATTCAATTTACCAAATGAGGATATAGTGAAAGCATTATGGAGTAAATGAAAGAAGAGGAGCCAGAAAATACAGACCTCTGATTGATTTTTATATATGTTATTATATATTGTATATGCTACTCAAAGTGAAGTAGCATCAGTGGCTGCTATTGAATAATAGCAGACCTATTGAATAAATGTGAGCTGTAAATAAAAAGCTATAACACTGAAGATCTCTAATAATCATCATGCTTTTCTAAAATGAACAAGAACTTAGCTATTAATGCTATAATAAAGGACATCTGCAGACTGAGAAAGTTTATTTTTCTCATGATCCTAAATAAAGCATCAACTTGATCTAAGACTCCTCAATTTGCAGAACTATGAGAAATAATTCTGTTAAATCACCCAATCTATGTTATTTGATGGACAGTAGCCTGAATGTAGTAAAATAGAAAATAAATGATATCCTACCAAGTCTACTATTTCCCTCCATATTGAAGTGGTAAATTGAAATTGGAAGGTTAAATTGTTTCCTTGGTATCTCTCACCAAGACCCAAAGTACAACCATTATCCCTGATCCTTTTTCTTTCAAAGAACTAAGAATGGAGACATATGTCTCAGGATTACTACTTTTTGAGATATTTCTAAGCAGAAGCCCTTTGAAAAGAGAAAAAAAAAATGGGTTTCTTCACAATCTAACAACTGTCATTTAGAGTTATCCTTTTTTATTAATGGCACGCAAAAGCAGAGGATGTGTAAACAAAAAATAATCATCTATAATATCTGATACAATCAATTTATCTAAAATGTGACTGCTATTAAGTAGTATTATTTATTTCTTGGCCCAAATTATGATGTTGTCAGCTGTGAGAAAGTGCTAGAAAGAGTAACAAGAGTGATAGATGTTTTTAGTCTCATTTTAGTATACTTGGATCCAAGGATAAAGTTTCATTTCCTTAACCAACAACAGAGATTAATACTACCAAACCTGAATTTATATTTCTTTCTCTTTTCCCTATATTTTTGCTCTTTCATCTAGAGTATATACTTTTATCACTTCCTTGATTTTTCTCTTTATAAAGTCTCTGATAGTACAGACAACTTACATAAGGTTTTCTTTGAAGTTGGAGGCCTTGGTCCTATTTGTTGTTTTTAGATTTACTTGACAGCTATTTATATGCATTTGACTTTAAAAATTCATGTAAGGTTTCCTAATTAAAAATGAATAATATAAATAGTCAAAAATAATTTTTTTAAAAATGTTTAGTGACTGAATAGAATTCAGGGCATAAAAACCCATTTGAAAATTATATATGATTTTGTTAAATATAGAATTCACAAAAAATGGGTAAAATTTTGCCAGAAGTTGATTTGGAACTTTGGGTCAACTTTGGATCTTGTGGAAGAACTTTGGAACTTTTGTTCTCTATAATGTTGCTAATAGAGCATAAGAAAGGCATAAGGGAACCTTCTTCCCAAAGGATATTACTAACTCTGAAGGTTACTGTTCTAAGTTTATTTTAATGGCATTGTATCTCACGAGTTTTGATTGTCAAGAACTAAAAAATGAGCTAATTGTCATTTATTGTGGTATTTTTATCCTCTCGGAAGAATTTGTTCTTCCTCAAGGTGAAGACGTAGACTGAAAATAGATGCTTTTGAAAAGTTTCTAATAGGTGAACTGTTTAGAAGGGGAAATTGCTTTTGCTTGAAGAAATTTTCTCACCATTTTACTTTTTAGAAATTGTTCTCTCACACCTCATTTCACATCGGAAGATGTTTTCTTTAATTACCGTAATCAAATATGTAGCCTGTAGGAAGTGACTCAAAGGAAAGGTGTAGACTCTGGTGACCTGATGATAACATAGAAGCTGATGACCACACAGGAAGGCCTTCTACATAGAAACAAATGAGAGATTTGTGCCAGGATTCCATGGCCAATTATAAGGCCCCATATGCTCTTGTATTCATATGACTTCAGAAACCACTTTGAACTAAGGGTTGCAATATGCATTTTACATACAATATTCCTTTATATGTCAATCTGTTGACGAAATAAACACTATTTCTAGTTTTGAGTTTAAAATGAAGTCTATTCCTGAAGGGGGGTATTCTACTTACGACTGAAACCCAACTACAATCATGCTTGTAATCTAGTGCTTAAATAAAGTTTTTATATATTTAAAAAAATAAAATGAAATTATAGATAGATAAATAACATCATTTTTATGTACAAAATATACTACAGAGATAGAGAATTTAAGCAAAATAGGCAGAATTCTTTTTCCGGTCCTGGGATTATAGAAAAAGGCTAAGACTAGAGATAACTAAAAGCATACATAATTATAAAAATGCTGCAATATAGGGGCCGGAGTGATAGCATAGGGGTAGGGTGTTTGCCTTGCATGCGGCTGATCTAGGATGGACCTCGGTTCGATCTCCAGTGTCCCATATGGTCCCTCAAGCCAGGAGTGATTTCTGAGGGCATAGCCAGGAATAACCCCTGAGCATCACTGAGTGTGGCCCACCACCCCAAATGTTCCAACGTAATGTGATGTCACTTATAAGTGGACACACACACGCATGCGCACACACACTGCTTCAGGGGTTTACAATTTCAAGTGGGTTGTCGGGGAAATTGTTATGGTATGTTACACTACATAAGATCAGAGGTCAGATGTGTTTTGAATGGGAGTCAGGCTATGTGGATACTTGAGAAGAGACTTTTCTGAACAGAGATCCAACGGGAGTGCTAGAGGAGTAATTTCTGAGTGCAGAAGAACCAAGAGTAAGCCCTGAAATGCTTACTCTTTTTTTTTTTTTGTGGTTTTTGGGTCACACCCGGCAGTGCTCAGGGGTTTTTCCTGGCTCCGTGCTCAGAAATTGCTCCTGGCAGGCACAGGGGACCATATGGGACGCCGGGATTCGAACCGATGACCTTCTGCATGAAAGGCAAACGCCTTACCTCCATGCTATCTCTCCGGCCCCGAAATGCTTACTCTTAACAAAAGCAACACAAAAAAGAGAAAAATCAACATGATATCTGCCCTTGTGTCATTTTTTAATTTCTCTGATGACTGCCAGAGGGGGAATCTCTAAATTAATTTTCTAGAGCTAAATGAGGATGAAGTGTCACTCTTTCAAGATTAATTTACTCGGGGCCAGAGAAGTGGTGCAGCAGTAGGGCATTTGCCTTGCACATGCTAACCTAGGACTGACCACGGTTCAATCCCGAAGTCCCAGATGGTCCCCCAAGCCAGGAGCGATTTCTGAGCACAGAGCCAGGAGTAACCCCTGAACGACGCTGGGTGTGGCCCCAAAACAAAAACAAACAAACAAAAAAGATTATTTTACTCTATGATTTCTAAATCCAATGGTTTTCACTCAAAGGTAAAAGTGAAGCCAGAGCCATAGCACAGAAGGGAAGACATTTGCCTTGCACATGACTAACTATGGTTTGATCTCAGGCATATAGCTTGAGAGCACTAGGCATAATTTCTGAATGCAGGGCCAGGAGTAACCACTGAGCAATGCCAGATGTGGTCTAAAACCCAAGAAAAAAAGAGGGGGAAAAATGTGGTAGAGAATGAAACTCAATCACCTATCTCTCTTCATTAAGACAAGGATTTACAAAGTAAGCTATATCCTATATCATCTTTGATGGTCCTTTATGCTTGTAAGTTTTTTTCAGTTAAGGAAAATGACTTGCTGACAGAAAGAAGGTATGTTTGTTACAAAAATAGTCGTCATTTTCCCTTAAATTTTGGTATCAAAATAGTTTGTTAAAACTAAGAAAAATTAAGGAAGAAGCATAGCAATAAGACTTTCTTTTCACTGTTTTTACTTCTTAGTGGAATGACTATTTGAGTTATATAAAGTTTCCTCAATAGGGGCCAGCGAGATAATAAAGTGGGTAGGGCCCTTGCATTGCATGAATGATTGACCAATGTTCATTTAACAGCATCCCATATGGTTCCCTAAGTACCACCAGGAGTGATTCCTGAATGCAGAGCTAGGGATAATCACTGAGCATCATTAGTTGTGGTCCAAAAACTAATAAATAAATATAACAATTTCCTCCACATGACAAATTAATTACTTGTAAATTTAAAGTATCTTCTTGAGGAGTCTCCTATTCATGAGCTCATAAATACTCCTCAAATGTGTGAAACTCTACCGTTAAGAGTATTTTAAATTATGGTGCTTGGAAAAAAAAGGTAAAAGTAAGTTAAAAAAAAATATGCAGTGCTGACAAAAGTACAGAAAACAACAAGAAGAAAAAATTTTCAGGAAGAAAAAATTATATATGAAGCCTTTAAAGAGAAAGTAAGCTTATAGGGTTCTTGCCTTTCACATAACGAATTCAGATTCAATCCAAGCACCTCATGTGGTTCCTTAAAAACACTGGGAGTCATCCCTAGTGTGGAATCAGGACTAAGGCTAAGCCCGTACTATAACCATGTATGGATCCAAAACAAACAAATAGACAAAAAGCAAACAAACAAAGGCTTAAATAGTCACTTCCTCAATATTAGTGTTTCTTGGGTAGTTAAATTTCAATTTTCTAATCTGTAAAAGGCTTAATAACTTATAATTATACTTGAAGTATATATCATGTGAGATTATGCATATAAAAGTCTGTACATATTGAACATCCCACAAAGGTAAGGTAATGTTAATAATGATATTACTTACAATGATATTCTTATATGATACATATGCCATCTACAATTTTTATAATATCTATAATTATTCAAGCCGAGAACTCAGTAATTCAACATCTTTTCATTTCTGAGATTGATGATATTCTTGTTCTTAACATTAGCCTAATTAAATAATTAGTGAACATTGCCAGGTACAAAAAAAATTCTTGACATGACTTCAACACCAAATGGGCATTTAAAAGTATTTTTAGAATTACAATTAATTACTACCCAGAATTAATGCAATTAAATATTGACCCTGCCATGACTGAATATCAGAAACATATTAGTAGCTAAGTAATGAGAACTTTATTTTAAAAATCTAATTTAGCAGGTCCCTGAGCTCTGCCAGGGGTAATCATGGAGCAAAGAGCCAGAAGAAAGTCTTAAGTACAACTAGATGTAAAACCTTTCCCTCCTCTGCAAAATAAGCAATCTAATTTAGCACACACTTAATTATTTAAAAGATTAAGTTTAACTTGGTTAACTATTATTTTACAAAAGGCCTATGTGATCTATGAGCTTCCAAAATTATATTTTAGACAAGATCAGATTGAGGAGAAAGATTGTGCTTCTTGGAAGACAGAGAAAAATTGACAGTTGTCAATTGTTTGGCTGTTCATCCTTCTCATGGAGTATCATGAACCATTTCACCCTCTGAAGTCTGTATGTAAGGTTGGGGATTGAATTAAAGTGATATAATATTTTTTTTTGCAAAATTGCTGTTTAATGAACAATTATAAAACATCGTGCCTTACACCAGAGATTGAGTCAATGCAAGACATTTTCTAGTTCTGCATTCTCAGTAAGTTAATGTAATTATGTGTTTTAAATTGGGGACATATTGTTCTTCTTCTCCCAATTTATGTTTTAATATTAGGCACTTGTTTTCCTAATTCAACAGAGTTAAAGGAACTCATTTAAAATTTTCGGGAACAATTTATCTTCATCTATCTCTAATTTAGTACTGTAGGCAACACATATTTATGCATCACTGACTATCTGGGAGACACTGTTCTATATTCAAGCCATACTTATGAGCAAATTTGACCTGTCAGCTTACTCCTGACTTTTCTTTTGTCAACCTCATCATGAGTAATGAAGAACAGCCACCAAGGAGGAGCCAAAACAACACCTGAGTCCAGAGATTTATAAAAACTTTTTCCTCTTTCTTTTTTCTACCAAGAGAGGAGTTGATATTTTTCACTCTATTCTATTGTATTACAAGGAAATAGGAATTTGAGTAAATCTTGTGGTATTTTTAAAATGAACATTAATAAAAAAAAATCAAGGACAACAGAAACTAAGGTCAGGTGAACTGGTTCTTTTAGGAAACTTGCAATAATAGAGGAATAGAGAAAATAACAAGAAAAGACCCACTATGACAGTGTTAGAGAAAAGTGGTCACTCTCGATGAGAGCTCTGGATGCTGAAAAGAGGTATATGCATGATAATATCACAGTGATAGTTTTTTAACCCACAATTTCTAAAGGGAAAAAGAAAAGAAAAAATATCCCTGCTATTGAGGCCAACTGGGACATGGGAGGAACATTGGGAACCTTGATGGAGGCAACTGGTGAAGGGAGGGACTTGGTGTTCAAATATTGTACACTTGAAACTCAATCATGCATAATTTTATGCATCTCAGTGATTCAATAAATTCAAAACAAAAATCTAAATTCAAAATATCATGATACAATAAAATATTCAGGCCATGGGAACAGAGATAAACCCATTAGGATTCTTCTAGTTCAACTCAACACCCAGTCTTCATGATAGAAGACAATAGATGAGTTCATATATTCTCCTTCTTCCTATTTAGAAAAGAATCATTAAAAGAAAGATGTGGAAAATCTCTAATTTTTTTTAACTCTTGGAACCATGACTATAAGTAAAACAAGATTTTTTTAAGAGAATAACTACCTCTCTATACAAATCATTTGAAAGTGAATTTTCTATTAAAAACAAAAGCAAATGACACTCACCTATAAAATCTGCAACTGCTACTAAGCTATCTGATAATCTTTTCTGCTTTTCATGTTGCTATTGGTGAGTGTTTACCTAATGTTCTTCCCAGTTGAATGTGGCTCTATGGCTGTGTTTGAAAGGTAAGTAGAAATCATATTGGGCAAATACACACATTTTGTTAGCCCTATTCTAAAATAATATTGTGTCCCCAAACCAGTGTAGTAGTCATGCTTACTGCTTTTAATTTGTATTTAACACTTAATTTCAGTTCTCACCCTTTATGTGCTCTGTGTTTACTTACCTCGCTCAGACAGGTCTGTTCCCCTTTCTGTTTTATAGAAAACTTCACCATCTGTTCCCAATGCTATAATAGCTTGTCATGTGGTTTAGCTTTACAACAGGACTGACAAATTTGAGGCAAAGAGGCGAAAAAAAAAAAAAAAAAAGGACTATGCCAAATTAAATTCAAGTTAATTAATGGAAAACTTTTGGGCTAGAAAACCCTTTTATTACCCACTGCAACATGAAGCTTGAATTTTCTTAAAATACATCTATGACTATTCCTAGTATTAATATTGATAAATCCTTAAATTTTCAGAGTGGCTGCCTTTGTAAAGCTTTTTGTTTTCATGGGTATATGTGAGATTGAAGGACAAAAATGGCTTTAACCCATTTCCATGAAAAAATCTCATTGAAATCTTTTACCAAGAAGATGTAGATAAATAAGTATTAAGAGCACAAACGAATCATCAATACTATTAATCACTAGGGAAATGCACACTTAAGACAAAGTAAGATACTATTTAATATACATAAAAAAATTAAATGTATGACTCAGGGGTAAAGTACATGCCTTGCGTGTATGAGATCCTGAGTTTTTATCTCCAACACCAAATATAGACAGACATTGATAATCATAATTGTTGAAGATATAGAGAAACAGGAACTCCCTTACATTGTGAGTAGAAAGGTAAAATAGCTCATCACATTGGAAAACAGTTTGGCAATTTCCTAGTGAACTAAACATATTTTTATGATATAACCCAGAAATTCCACTTCTGGCTATGCACTCAAGAGAAATGGACTTTATGGCCACACAAAAACATGCAGGCATGTTCCCAGTAGCATTATTCATCAGAGGAATAAAACTGGAAACATTCAAATATTCATGAACTAGTGAATGAATAAATAAAATGTTCTCATGCAAGGGAATAGTATATGAAAGAATAAATTATTGACATACACTATCTCTTGGATGAATCTTGAAAACATTAGACTGAATGAAATCAGCTGGACACAAAAGATAATTTATAGTATGAGACCACTTACATGAAATGTCCAGGAAATAATTATCTAGAGTCAGAAAACAGATGAATACTTACCTGGGGCTGATGCGAAAACAAAGATAAATTATTAAAAGACATGGGGGGAATCTTATTGGGGTGTTAGAAATATTCTAAATCAGGATGATTGTGACAGTTGCACATTTCAGACCAGCTACTAAAATTCATTGAATCACACCTTTTAAAAAATGAGTTTGAGTGCTGCTAAGGGTTTTCCATGGAAGGGCTCTCATATGGCTTTAGTCTGCAAAGGGACATTAGCCCACATACAGGATAGGGACTTGCTGTGGATTCATTGATTCCATGATTCTGGCTGTGCCACCTGCTCCCCCCATGAAACCTTTATGACCAATAAAAACAGAAATAAGCCATTCTTGGAGCTCAGGTTTTATACTTTCCTGCCCCCAAGGACAACATAAAATCCACTTTAACCTTGGATTTTATACATTTCAGGTGTTCAAAATAGGGTGCAGTGTGAGGCAGGGAACTTGAAAAAGAGAGTGTTTGACCTTGGCACCCTGAAATCAGGTGTGGGCCGAAGGAAACAAGACACCTGGTAATTAAAGCAAATCCAGGGCCAACTGAATGGTAAATAAAGCAGAGAAACAGGGGAAGTGTCACCAGAGAGACCAGGCAGTGGATTTTAATATATATCCTGCCACACTTAATTGAAACTACATATGCTTCTCAGAACTGAAAATCTTCCTCCCCGTTTTTTGCGTTCTATATGTATTTTAGCAGCAACTTTGAGACTTTTTGATCTAGCAACATTAAAGCAGCAAGACACTCATTTTCTTTCATTTATATACATTGCCTGACTGTTGGATTCTCAGGTCACTGCTAGAGGGAGGGATGCAAACGAAATAAAATATTCTAGCTTCTTTCCCTGACTCACAGTTTGGCTGAATATACAAGCCAATCCTCTATATAGACAAATAACTGCAACGAAACAGGAGAGTCGAAACTAACCTCCAGTAGAGGAATGAGTAATAGTGCCCCATTGCGCATCAGTGAACCATTTCAAGACTTGTATCAAATTTCTTGGAACATAAATATTCAACTTTCCCAGTCCTGTCCTACAGCCTCATTGCTACAGTGTGATTTCAGGGTGCAAATGATTTCAGAGTGAGATGAGCTAGAATGCTGTGAATATGGTGTCACCTGAAATATCACCCCTGTAGAAGGCAACAGGGTCAGAATCCATGTTTTGAATACGATCTTTGAAGTGACTATGTACATAGTCAAGTAGAGGAAGCCCTGATACACTATTCTGGGCTCTTGATGCTGACAAGTGTGAGATCTTGATAATTTGTATTTTAGGCTTTTTAGAAGATACTATGTTCTACTCAAACATCTATGGGCATTGAAGATGCAGAGATTTGCAGGTGCCCCTTCATCACAGGCTTGGGTTATATCTAGAGGCAAGTGGCAGGTAAGGACTGGAGGAAGATCAATTCTAAAAAATAAACAAGTTATTGAGGCAGGAAGGACTCATATGGCCCCTCCATTCTCTCTCTAACCCAACTTCTGCAATTCTATTAAATATCGATGTTTTGACACACATTCCTCCTTTTTATTGCAGAACTTTTCTTGTTCTGACCCTGAACATCCTGGATCATGTATACTACTCTCTCTTCTTTGCTTGAAGGAAAACTCTGCCCCAACCTTGTTTTCCTCTCTTTAGTCTTTCCTCTCTGCTTGTCTCCTTCCCCTCAGTTACAAACAGGAGCACAATGTCTGCCACTTCCAACCAAATTCTTCTCAAAATTTGACACTCTCTCTCTATTCTCTCTTCTCTCTCTTCCTCTCTCTGCTACTCTCTCTTTCTCTCTTCCTCTCTCACACACACAACACAGTCTCTCTCTTATCATTTCCAGCCTTTCTACTATCTTTCAGAGGTTTGAAAATATAAAATATAAAGGCTATTTCTCTACCCAAGATATACAAACTCACTATGTAAAATTAAGAAATAAATAATGATAGAAAGGCAAGAGAAGTTTCTCTATAATTACTGGTGATAATAATTATAAGTGTGCATATATTTAAATGTCCTTTTACGAAAGAACCTTAGAAGTATGCAATTAATCTTCACTGTTGACATTTTTATTTATCTGAAAATGATATATACATGACAGGGAGATCATTCATTGGCATTGCATTTGAATTTACAATGTCATTGCAGAGGCTACAGAGTATTTCACAGTATAATTGGATAACACATTAAAGAACTGAGGTGTATTTTATTTTGTTTAAGGACACACCCTGAAGTGCTCAGAGATGACTCCTACCTTTGTGCTTGGGAATAAATCCTGTTGAACTCAGGGGAACCATATGGGATGCTAGGGATTGATCCTTGGTTGGTTGCTTGCAAGGCAAGCACCTAAACTGCTATTCTATCATTCTGGCCCTAGAATTAAGGGTTTTATCCTTGTGCAAACCTACATGGAAATTCCTCATATTCTTGCATGCACCTGCTTTTTCAGCTTTCTTCTCCAAGTGAGTCTCCTAAATGAAGTATTTATCCCTGGTGTTTACCGCAAAACTGAATTTTAGTAGTATATTTTCAAGAGTTCAGTGTACAAAACTATCCAAAGAAGAAAATAGATTGGATGCTTAGTTAAAAATTAAAAATGCAAATAAACAGAATAATAATATAAAATAAACAAATAAAAACCTAATATTATCTGAGGTAGTCCAGTTTCTTTAAGAAGCAATTGTTTGATCTACCTCATATATCCAAGTCAATGTAATACAGCACCTATTTCCAAAACTAATAGCTGCATTTTGTCCCAAAATATGTTTGGGGTCATAGACAATTTTGATTTTTCATTTCCAAGTTCAGAGTTACAATTGGAAGCAATTGTAAATCATATGTACACATCTTAAAACAGGCAATTTAATTGGAATGGTCATTTTAAATTAATTTAAAATCTTAATTTTAATCTTATAGAAATTAGAAACTGATCACTGTAGTTATTTCTATGTTGCCATTTTTAGTGTGCTTAACATTGCTTCAAGTGTTGTTTAGTTTTTACATTTGGGTCCCTTTCCAAAATAGTCAAAGATTCTATACTATGGTTTAATAATGTAGTACTATGGGGGCCAGTGAGGTAGCACAGCAGGTAGGGTGTTTGCCTTGCACGTAGCTCACCTAGGATTGATCCTCTATATATAGTTCCTGCCAGGAGTCACTTCTGAGCAGAGCCAGAAATAATCCCTGTGTGCTCCCAGTTTAGACATAAACAAACAAACAAACAAAAGAATGCAGCACAGCTTGTGATGATTGAAATTATCCTGGGAGATTTCCCTGGACCCCTAGGACTTCCTTGGGGTGCCAGGGCAGAACTATAAGTGAGTGTGCCCAGGAAGAGCTGGGAATTGATCTAGGGATTGGCCCTAGGTGCCTTAACCCCTATAATATCTCTCTGTCTCCACATTGTGGATAATTCTATTATATAATTTCTACTATGAAGCTCAGGTCATAAGTAGATGCATTGCTTTGTGTCCTCTTTACCTCTGAGCTATAGTCTCCAAAGATCTTCTGTCTGAGAGAGACCTGACCTGGGAATGCCCTTACCCAGAGGGAGAGCCTTGAAACCACTATCAGGTGCTAATGACTTCTGAACCAGACAAAAACAATAGAGAGATGTGAGCACAACTTTCTGGACTGTCAACTCCTTTCTGGTAATTTATTAACTGGAAAGCATTGTGTTTTCAAAGGTGGAGCAGTTCTAGAAGGTCAACCATCGTGGTTGCCATTTCTCAAGACCCTGAAAACAGATACACTAGTATACTGACCTAATTTTCAAGGACAGGATTACCCAATAGGTCAGTCAGCTAAATCCAGATTTTTATGGACTGGGAAAAAGTATAGTCATTGGATCAAAAGCTAGTGTGGGGGACAAGTTGCCCTCGGGAAAATAAAAAGATAGATGACAGGTGACATCATCATTGGGCATAGTCCTACTTGCCTGAGGAAACTAAAATTTCATAAATTATCACAACTTAGTGTTTGGGTAGGATTGGTAGAATAGAGATCAAATGAAAAGATGTACTCTGTAACATCATTTCTTTTAAAAATGAATTCATTGAAATAAAAAGATATGTCAGTCTAAATCAGAATGTGTGTCTGTTTCCCTTTACAGACCACTATACCTTTATTTTATTGCCTCATTGTTAGTAAATAATTGTAATTATGTGGCAATATATCAGAATAAATACAATCTCATTTTTCTCTTTAGATCAGTGTTTCTCAACTGTCTTCCGACCATGACCTTTTAATTTCACTGTCTTTCTATGGTCCTTCATTTCTTGTCGAAATGGTTGTCTCCTAATCTCATGCCGGGCCCTCCATTAGGCAATTTTTCTCTGTAGCCCTCATAAAATATATCTGTGGCACTTGTTTGAGAAACACGTGTTTATTTTTATTTTCTTGACTTAGGCACTGTGATTTACAACAGTTAATAATAGAGTTTCAAGACTACACTGTTCCAATTCCACACCCACCACCAGTGTCAGCATGTCTCCATCAATGTCTCATGGTTCCCTCCCACCCCACCCTCTTGGTAAACTTATTTATTTTGTGATTATTACAGTCTGGGTCACAAGTGTACAAAAATGTTAATGCTTATGAGTTTGATGTTCAAGGTTGCTTTACATCTTTACAAGCAACATGCTCAAGTCCCTTGACCAATATTCCTTTATAACTTCCAGTTGGCCTTATTATTTCTTTCCCCAATTTCTCTCCTTATTGGCCAGTCTGAGTTTTAGCATCCAGGCTAATGTATGGCTGTTGTTTGATAACATCTAATTTATTGTCTTAAGAGCAACCATGTTAGGTGATCAATTTCATATATAATCTTATCAATATGCATTGTTTACAAGTCCAAGATGATTGATTAGAACAGGAACTTGCAAATTTTTCCTGTAAGGAACCAGATGAGAAATATGGTGGAGTTTTCACACCATATGTTCTCTGTGCTTTAGTGTCAGGAAATTAACCATTGACAGTACATCAATGAACAAAACATGGCTGTGTTTCAACAGAGCTTTATTGATAAAAGCAAGGGAAAATAAGCCCGTGTTGGGTTGGGCTCAGTTCACAGGCCATTGCTTGTGTTGATCCCTGAGCACAAATAGATTTCAACATAATATAGAATCTTTAATTTATTCAACCATTTTCTTATTGCTGACATTTAGATTATCTGCTGAATTGATTTATTCTAATAAAAGATTTAAATCCTCTATAATTAAAGTTTTCTGCATTTCCAAATTGCACTTAGAATAGATTTCTAGAAGTATATTTCTAGGCCAAAGCTATAAATACCATGAAAGCTTCCAAGCTTTTTTTTTTTGTCACTTGTGGGAAGTGCAAATTGGTGGGCCATTTCGGTAAAGCAGTTTAGTAATGTCTAGCTAATGCTTTACCAGGTTCATAATTTCATACTAGTTCTAATACAATAATTTGAAAATTAAACACCAAAAACTGTAATGATGTTTTATATTTAAGAAAAATATTTGTTAGGGCATATGCTTTTGTGTTTATATTTATGTATGTGTTCCTGATATAGATAACAATATATTATAGATAACCATTATTTCAAATTTATTCTCTCTCTCTCTATATATATATATATATATGTGTGTGTGTGTGTGTGTGTGTGTGTGTGTGTGTATGTATATACAGAGAGAGATTACCCAGGTTACCCAGTTGTAGGCTCAGATATTCTGGTATATTCTCACTGTTTTCCTTATACTTTATTTTCATATTTCTTTACTGAGATCATTGAGTCTCAACATAATACTGATGCTTTGAGAAAAGTGTCTCAAGCAATAAATACTTAATAACTCTTCAATAAATATTACCAGGAACTGATGGCAATAAAATCATAATTTCTTCATTATTTACATGTTTATTATAGATATGGTGATAAAATAAACACCTTTGTTTTATTTTAACTTTAGTACAAACTTCTAGAAAAAAATATCCCAGGTTGTTATTTTGGTGTAAGGTACAAAGAACAGATTCAAAGGAAATTTATTTATTTATTTATTTATTTATTTATTTATTTATTTATTTATTTATTTATTTATTTATGGTTTTTGGAACACACCTGTGATACTCCTGGCTATGTGCTCAGAAATAATTCCTGGCTTGGGGGACCATGTGGGACACTGGAGATCAAACCCAGATCCATCCTGGGTCAGCCTTGTGCAAGGCAAACACTCTACAGCTGTGCTATTGCTCTGGTCCTAGAAAATTTATTTTTTAATTTAATAATATTTAAATAAAATGCATAGTTGACATAATTGATAATAATACATTTTTAGGAAGACCAAAAACATGTTTTTTTAAAAAAGAAAGTTGAAAGAAAAACTAAAGAGGTGGAAGAGAAAGGAAAGAGTATTTTTTGAAAACTATTGACTCACATTGAATTCATTGAAGCACCAGTAGAAAGTTTAGTAAACTCTTCTTTTTTTAAAAAAGGAAATTTATTTTTTAAGGACAATGTGAATTGGTGGTGGAGAGGTTGTACTGGTGAAGGGTAGTGTCTTTTTGTGACTGAAACCCAACTACAAACCTGTTTGTAACCATGGTGCTAAAATAAAGTTATTAATAAACAAAAAAATACAGTAAAGAAAAGGAGCTAGTTTCATTGAATAGGATTCTCCTTCATATTAGACTTTGATCTTCATGAATAAAGTTTATTTATGAATTATTATTTATTTACTTTATAAATAAATAAAGACAGATCTCATAAATATATCTGCTGATTCACTCTGATTTCTTTATCATTTACTTATTGTGATTTTTCTGACACTATAACACTAATAAAACTCACTTGTCTTACTTTAATTTACATGTGTTTCTTGGACATTATCAGAAGTGAATTCTGTCCGTTGTATTTAAGAACCGTGTTAACAATTTAAGCAAAGACTTGCTATTACTGAGATGGAGTACATGCATTGCATGTGGAAGTTCTAGATGATTCCAGGCATTAAATGCTCCTCTGAATATTTCCAGTAGTATCTGCACAGCAACACATATAGGGATAAAGGTAAAAAGTAATTGATTTGGGGCCGGGAAGGTGGTGCTAGAGGTAAGGTGTCTGCCTTGCAAGCGCTAGCGTAGAACGGACCGCGGTTCAATCTCCCGGCGTCCCATATGGTCTCCCCAAGCCAGGAGTGACTTCTGAGCGCATAGCCAGGAGTAACCCCTGATCATCAAACGAATGTGGCCCAAAAACCAAAAAAAATGTAATTGATTTTACTTGAATTTGACTAATATATGTCCCTTGGATAATGCTTGAGAATTGACACTTGAAGAGAATAATATGCGATCATCCTATCCTAAAACATGTTTATCCTTCTTTGTTTTTATCATTTTTCTGGGAATTTTATTATTTTCCATATAATCTAAAATATTGATAACACTTATTGAAAAAATAACTTTATATCAGGCATTCCTCTAAGTCCTTTACCTGAATAAACATTTTTAGCTATGAAGACCCTAAATTAGAAGTTGGCTGTTAACACAATCAACATAATGAATTGGAGAAACAAAGTTCAGATAATTTGATTGTCTTACATGCAAAATCTGGACCAGAGTCTGTCTTCAATGTTTGCAGTTATTGTATTATAATTATCATAAGCTTTAAATGTCTAAGAAATTTTTAGATATACTATGTGAGTGTGATAAATGAGATAATTGCCTTGGATTGGTTTGGTGGCCACAATAAATTCTGATCAGATTGGCTATGTGCTCAAGAATTACTCTGGGGGCCCGGAGAGATAGCACAGCAGCGTTTGCCTTGCAAGCAGCCGATCCAGGACCAAAGGTGGTTGGTTCGAATCCCGGTGTCCCATATGGTCCTCCGTGCCTGCCAGGAGCTATTTCTGAGCAGACAGCCAGGAGTAACCCCTGAGCACCGCCGGGTGTGGCCCAGAAAACCAAAAAAAAAAAAAAGAATTACTCTGGGTGATGCTCAGAGACCAAATATAGTAGTGTCATGGTCAGCTGCATATAAAACATGCACTTTAATGCCAGTACACTCTCTGGTCCATAAATTTTGTATACACACACACACACACACACACACACACACACATATATATATATATATATGAATGTGTGTATATATATAAGTTCTTCCAAATATTCTCTTCAAATTACCACTACTAACAGAAAAATATGATTTTCTACTACTAATGAACCCTTATAAATGATAAGTAAAAATCGACTTTGAAGGTCAAAGAGGAAAAATGAGTAAACAAAGTGCAGATCATAAGTAGGAAACCAAGAAGGAAATAGAATGGCTTGACATATTTTTAGTATCCAAGTTGGTTTTGTCTTTCCTAAATAGTAGGAAAAGACCGATTTGCATTTTATAGCAGATTCCCTTGGTAAGAAGAGAGAAAGAAACTGTTCTGAACTGAGCTGGAGAAACATGGGCGACAAGTAGTCATTGTCATGGAAAGGCCCATGGAGACACAGAGGAGGAGTTGGGAGTTTTTCTTCATGTTATAAGTCTTTCTTCCTTGTCCTCTACTATCTTCACAAGACCAAAGCAACAATGCCTTTCTGATTTTCGAGTTTAACTCAGAATTATTGATTTTATCTATCTTTTGCTATCCTAAATGTTACGATATTTTTGCAATAAGCTGGATGAACACATACAGACAGAGACACACACAAACAAAACATCATTCACTTGGAAATACTTCTGCAATAAAAGGTTCTTGACAGTTCACTATTGCTATATTAATGTTTTTATCAGGAAAGGGATATCGTATCTTATTTGATACTAGAGTTTCAGAGGATAAAGATGATGGTGTAACTTAGTTTGCCACAGGACAGTTGGTTTAGTCACAAATAGCCACTTCATTGCCCTGATAGTCTTGTAAATGAGGCAGGATTTCTCTTTCCATTTTGAGGAATGAAATGTTAATAGTCAAATGAATTTTGATGCTTCCAAGTTAAGAGTCAAGTTAATTTTATTTATTTCTATAAACCGGACACTCGACACTCCTCAAACTTAGAATGTTACTATTAATTGCATTTTCACCAGAGAAGTCCAATTACAATCGATACTGCTTTGACTTCTATACTTCCTCCTCCTCCTCATTTGTTCTTCTTATTTGTCTTTACTCCTCTATTTTTTTCTACAGCCACTATTATTTTCAGTGCAGTTCACCTGATCACCTTATTTCAAGCACTTCACCTTTTGTTTTCTACTTGCCACTTTCCTTCCCTGCTTTTTTTTTTTTACAGAATCTCTTCTCCAAACTATGCTCTATATTTCCAGCTTATCTCTCTCCACCAAAACAAAAACTATCAATTTGTGTATTCTGTCTTTATTTTTTGGTATGTTCTCAGATCCACTCCCTTCCAAAAAAAAAAAAAAAGCAAAAACCAAAACAAAATCACACTAACATGTAGGTACTAAAGTAACATACAGTGAATGAATATTATAACATTAATGGGAGTTTAAGCCAATGACTCTGTATTCAAAGATTTTCCAAATAGAGGGGTGTATCGCTTCTTGGTATTTGATGCATTTTTTAACTTAAAAATATTCCATGTTGGTTTCCTGTTATCAGTCACTCTGAGAAGTAACTTGAAAAATTAGAGACAGATTAAGTAGGAGCCTTGACCATTGAAATGGCTTAATCTAGAAGGGAAGATAAATATGAAAATATGGAGATATTACATAATGTATATGCTAGTAACCATGATGTAAAGGTTTTCTAGAAGAAATGACAGTCAATTAAACATAAAAATATGGAAAAGGTTTTTTTTTTTTTTAGTATTGTTACAATATCCAAGAATGAGGGATAAGAAGATATGTGACATGTAGTCTGATCTTTTCCATGACTTTGGGACTCAGGCGAGCCCACACACATCAGTAATCTGCCAGTCTGAGACTCAGAGGTCCCTTACAATGAACTGCAGATTTGATTAAGTTATACTCGGGTCCCCATGGAGCGTGTTGGCAAAAAGGGTGTGAATTTTCAGAGCAAGCCAATGATGAAGTGATTAGATACTTTAATACTCCCATCTAATGTGAGTTTCTCCTCAAATATTTGGTGATCATGTGGTTTGGCAAAAGGGACATTTATGAACAGTGTGTCAGCTTATTATTGAGTTCAGAATTTCACAGATAGCTGGGGACTGACTGGGCTGGACATCAAATTGAGATTCTGATGAAGGGAGATAACAGAGTGACCCAAGCAGGAAGCATATTTTCTTTAGCTGCGTCAGAGGGAACAAGGCAAACTGAAAGAAGGCACATAGAGCAGAACATTTTAAGTCTCTGCACAGGTAAGCAAAAGCTTTAATAATTTGTCATAGGCTAATGAAAGTTTCCCCCCTGATTATTATATTTTTAGTACTGCCAGCTTTGGTTTGATGATTTACTCCTTACAAGATTACCTATGTTACCTGAATACTGTCTTTGAAATGTGTATTGTTAGTATGGTACTCATTTTCTAATAATGTTTCAGGCTGAGTTATATTTTGGATCAACTGCTAATTATACATATGAGATAGATCAGAAAGCAGTGATCTGTTAGTCCGATCAAATCTTCTGATTCTGTTTTCTTATTCAAAGAATTTCTTATTCAAATTTCTATCTAAGCTATCTATAAGTCAACTTCATTTTTTTGATTTGCCCTTGGGGGAATGGTGTGGATTTCCAAGTCAGATGTATGTGAGTTTGAATTCCAGTTCTGGTGTGTTTCTTCTTTGGGAATTTAGGCAATTTACTCGATTCCCAAGTGAGGATGATTTGACTTGACTTAATACAAATATAGTACAACAGTCCCTCAAGATAACAAATAGTAACAGGGAGTCACATTACACACACACACACACACACACACAAACACACACACATGCGTGATCACATGCATACACAATCACACTCTACAGCTGTCGTATGTCATATATCAACAACACTTTGTGGGTGTCTCTTCTTTACATGGAGAAAAAGTAAAAGTCAATTTCCATTGAGATAAGATCTGAGATCATTACCTAACAACAGGAAAATAGTAAGTAATCTGGCACATTTAAGGCATGCTATTCGAAGAGATATATAGCAGAATGTCTGTTGTTTTTCTTTGTATGTTGCGGCTCAATATAAGTGGGATTTCTTTTCATGGTTTGTCAGTTTATGGCATTTTAATTTGGTTCTATTTAGAGCTTTTTTCCATTTTAAAATTAAATTCTGTTTTATGTTGCTGAGTTTTTAATGTTCCTTGTATTTCAGTGAATATATAAAAATAAAAATGTACATTTTAATTATTTTTATTCAGCTCATTTTAAATTAATTTGATGTAAATTGCAATATTGTTAATGGTAGTTATATATAAGTATGTATATATCATAGTGTATATATCATATTACCTGTTTTCTCCAATGAGGTCCCAAAAGTCCCTCCCCTCCAACTCTCCTATCCCCATGAACACCACAACCAAACATTACATGTAGTAAACTCAGTTATCTAGTTGTTATGTTTGACTATTTGTTGCCCTCATATTCTGAGTATTTATATCCAACATATGTTATAAATAAACAAAATTGAACTGTGTCTTATACCATTCACAAACATTAATTATAAGTGAACTGAAGACTCAAGATTATATTAGAACCTAAAAAATAACATTGAAAACACAGACAAAACTATCCAGGAAATGGGCCTCAGAGGTGTTTTCCACAAATATTTTTATTACCATTCTATATTAAATAAATATTTACAAATACTTTCTTCCAGTGTTTTTTCTCTATCTTCCTTGTATTATTATTATTATTATTATTATTATTATTATTATTATTATTATTATTATTATTATTTTGGTGTTTGGGTCACATCCGGCAGTGCTCAGGGGTTACTCCTGGCTCTATGCTCAGAAATCACTCCTGGCAGGCTTGGGGACCATATGGGATCCCGGGATTCAAACAGCTGTCCTCCTGCATGCAAGGCAAATGCCTTACCTCCATGCTATCTCTCTGGCCCCTGTATTTATTTTTTATATTTGTTAGAGTGCAGAAAATTTTACCTTTAAGAAATATACCCCTAGCTTTATATTTTTTAAACCTAAAAAAGTTGTTGACTTTGTTATTTTAGTTTATTCAAGATTAATACCGCTCGATGGTTTCCAAAATGCCTTTTCTTATATTTAGACAATGAAAGATACATTCCTGTAGAAATATAACTAAGAAGGTCTGGTTCCACCACCATTCGCAGAGCTAATTGATCAAAAATGACATGACAAGTGGAGAAAGCATTTAGGTAACAATTTTTAAGATTTAAAGATGCCCTAGACTCATGTACTAGATTAGCAGTACTTTTCAACATCTGCGGTGTAAAATATTGAAAATGAATGTCCTATGATTCATCATGCCTGAATAATTATAAGTAACTTCTAGGGGAAAAGGAAATACTTTCTAGAATGAACAGATTACAGACCAGGTGGAAGCTAAAGTCTTTGTAGCATGGTTATCTTGTTGAATACTTTCCTAGCAAGGAGAAGACTAAGGCATGAAGTTAAAGAAATTAGAAAAAGCAAACAAAGTTATTCAGCACCATTGCTTGTCTCAGTGGAGTGGCTTCCAAGAATTGTGGGGGGTGGGTGGGTGGAAAGGCTGTTTTATTGAAAAACATGGATTCAGAGCTCAGAGTTCATCCACAGGCTGGGGAATGATCTGCACTTATGTCTAGGAGGGGGATTGGACAGAATTACAGATGACAAGGTACACAAACAGATATAAACTGGACTGGAACTCAGACGACCCTGATAATAATATTGAGCAAATTTCAGAGACATGAACAAGATTACCCATCATAGAAATTTGATCAGGCCTCTCCTCATTAAAATGGATATGAGCTTTGGGTTGGAATGGAACAGTGGGCAGAAAACTAGCCTTGCATGCAGCCAGCCTGTGTTTGATCACCATACTCTGTCAAGACTTATTTCTGAGTGCAGAGCCAGCAGTATCTTCTGAGCATTTCTAGGTATGACCGCCAAACCAACCAATCAATCAACCAGCCAACCAAACAAACAAATTGGTATAGACCCCATAAAATTAGTAGAAGAATAAGGCTATCCTTCACATTCATTTTCCTTGTACTGGCTTTTGGAGGAAGAACAAGAGATGAGAAACATTATGTTTTCAACAGCCTTAAACCAAAGTTTTCCATTTATAAAACTGAATCTAGTACTTGGTCACTTCTCCTTGGTTTCCTTTCAGAGATGCAAGATTATTACCTATATCATCCATGAGTAGCTAATGATTTTTTTAAAGTATTGGCCTTTGACGTTTGTTGTACTAATTTTTTTTGTTGTTGTACTAATTTTTATAGCCATCCACTACAGAGCTTGAACAATTATGGTATTAGAGTTAAATTTCTCTGTATAGCTCTAAAGGATATCTAATTTAATAAGGTTACTTTCTAAAGGCAATGACTAAAGCTCCAGGAGGAATTTGGAAAACAATTTTATTAAAATAAAACTTGATTATGTATGTATAATTTCATAATACAGAGCCTGAATATTCTACCCCCAAATGGAAGGAAAATCTCTCAATATACAACCCCAATTTATTAGAATTTAAATTATCTTCTATTAAGAGACGCCTCTGATGATTTCTGATGAATTTTTAGGTCTGTAGGAACTCTCAATGCTATTAATGCTAGCAGTATCACCTTTTCATTTCCTCTGTTGATCACAAAAGCATTGAAAAGGGATTTGACTGGGATGGCATTAAAGGAATCAGAGAATAAAGCAGCAACCCACCTGAGTGTGCCTTGTGGAGTCAAATTGGTAAATTTACCATTGCTGTCTTGGGTAAGAAACTATATTCTCCCACATCACTTAGATGCTATCTTCTTGTTCGATGCATTTTCATCCTAATACTGCAGATTAGGTGATGGAATGCTCAAAAGAAATTAAGCTCTGGGAATGCACCTTTATTAGACATCTGAAAGTGTCTTTTGCAAAAGATTTCCTATATAGTTTCTTTATAAAATGTATTTATTTATAAACCTGAGGACACTTTCATTTAGCTGAGGCAAACATTGACATTTATTTATTTATTTATTTATTTATTTATTTATTTATTTATTTATTTATTTATTTATTTATTTAATTGAGAGGGTATACTGAGCTGTGCTCAGAATTTACTCTAGGCACTATGCTCACTTCTGGGGACCATATGGGGTACTGAGGATTCAGTAGTAGGTTCTTTATTTATAATACCACTTTGTTTTTTTGGTTTGCTTTTGTTTTTCGTGGGTTTTGTTTTTGTCTTTTTATACCCCCCTCTCCCTAGCCTTCCTTTAATCTTAGTAGAGGCAGTTTCTTCAACTAACTAGAATATTTCCTGAAGTGCTTTCTCTGCAGGAGTTGCTGGGTCATTCTTATGCAAAAGTTAAATTATTGCTCTCTCTACTACTCTTACAACCTTTAGGAGGTCTTGTAACCTGCTTCACACTAGCTATGGTTTTTAATTTTTAATGTAGAAAGAAGTTTTTATCAGAAAGTTGCATAATAATTCTTTCACCCAAATTGTCAAAGTTTCTTGAAAATACTCGGTTTTTTCTTAATCCTCAAAAGTATAAATACAATTTGATTTTGGGCTCTGGTTTTTCTTTTCCAACTGACTCTCCTCAGGACTGTTTAATTTTATTAAAGCAAATCTCTCTTTTCTTTAAACTTCATTTATTTATTGATTGGTTGGTTTTGGGGCCACACCCAGCAGTGCTCAGGACTTACTCCTGGCTCTGCACTCAGTCTGTACTGCAGACTGGGGGACCATATGGGATGCGGGAATAGAACTGGGTCCCTTCCGGGTGGGGACCATGCAAAGCAAACCCATGCAAAGCAAACACCCTACCGCTGTGCTATCTCTGTGGCCCCATTCTCTCTTTCTTTTTTAAAATTTGTTGGTGAAGGGGAGAAGTGGGATCATGACCAGCAGTGCTCAGGGGATTTTCTTGGCTCTGTGTTCTGGAGTGAGCCTTGGCTATGTTCTGGAGAATTTGGGTGCTTCCAAGTATCAAACATGCCTACAGACAAGGCATGCACTTTAACTGCTTTACAATTTATTTGGTCCCCATAGGCAATCTTTTTACTGTTATTTCATTCATAAGTGGAACGTTTTGATCTCTGGATGTTGCTCTCTTCCCATGTGCCCTGTTGAAGGTTGTCTTCTTAAAATTGCAAAAAATGGATGTGATTTCTAGGCTCTCTGATTGGTTCAGTGAAATCCTCCCATGAAAAATAGCTATGATAGGCAAAGCTTTTTTGGATCAATCTAGAGGCAAAACTAAATGTTGACATTTACTTAGAACAGGGGTGGCAAACACGCGGCTAATGAATGCGGCTCTTTGCCTCTTATCATCATTTGGTATACCGTGGCTCTTTGCCAAGTTTGGATTTTGTTCTGCTGCTTCTGAGGAGGGACCTCTGAGGAGAGATCTCCGAGGGCGGAGTCCAGCCCGCATCATCCCGTCTCCCCATCCCTTGGAAACAACTGCACGGGCCAGCGAGCGGGGAACCCGTGTGTCACATGTGGGGGTCACATCTTGTCGTTAGTTCTTAGTGTGGAGGACGCAGCACACTCTCACCATCACCTCAGGACTTTGACCCTCACTCAAAATGGCAAAATGCAATATGTGTTTAATATATTATTGTTAAAATTATGTGCTTTTGTGTGAGTGTCTGTTTTGGCAGGTCACTGCGTGGTGTGGCTCTCTGACTCTCACAGCTTAAAATTTTGGCTCTTTGTGTTGAACTTGTTCGCCACCCCTGACTTAGAAGAAATTCTTATTAGATGGTCACTGTAATGGCACTGACTTAGTTGTTGCTCTCTGTATACCAAGATCAATTTTACATGCCACAAAGTGCATTAATTTTTAATGAAATTGATAAAGAGTAAATTATCTTGTCGACTAGTTAGAAATGAGGCACTTTTTTCTTTATAACAATGCAAGCATGCCAGAGTAAAAGAGTTATTTCTATACGGACAAAGAGTCCTTGAGATTACTACAGGGTAATACTCAAAAAAGGCACTTCTGGGTTCAGAAAACAAGAGCCTTGAGGGCTTTCCTTTTTGGCTTCATAGAATGAGGAAACATGATGAGACTGAGGAATCATTCATATGTCAGAGTGCCTATGTTCTAGAGGACTGTTGCAGAATACAACATGCCACCTTTGCCTTTAGGGACAAGATGATAATTTACAGGAAGGACAATCCAAATTCATGATTATTTTTACTTTATGGTTCTTTGAAAAGCTAATACTCGGTGACTGCGAAAGGTATGAGAGAATTAACATAGTAGGACCTTGAAAAGGTCATAATGGCAGAAGAACATGTGACAATTTGAAGTTGCACCTTAAAGAATTTGCTCTGACAAAGCACTACTTCTTTGGGAAAAAAGGGTTTAACAAAGCTTGATGGACTTTTAATCAGCCACTGATTCCCTCTATCTGGCTATTTTAAGTGTGAACCTTTCTCAAAGAAACAAATGAACAAATTCACTTTTCGCACTATAGATATGTTCTACCCCTCTGACTAGTTCTTTGTTGGCATCTGGGGTCATGGAATAGAAAAACTAGAAAATGCAAAAACAGGGAAAGGTAGATGATTAGGTTCTTCTGATCTCAGGAGGTACAGTCTTGGGTGGTTTATATCTTAGTTTTAATAGTATAAAAACAAGTAGAAACCACCACTAAACACTTGCACTTTGGTAACTTGCCATAGTTTCACAAACAAACTTTTATTGGCCTCTGTAACTTCTTCTTTTTCTTTGTTCTGAATGTTACTTGTGAGCTTTAGAATTGGACATTCCTAACTCCTGGCCTAGTTAGTTCTCAGTCAGGTGTATGGAAAACTTGGAAGGGACTTATTGGGGGGAAGGAAGATAAAGGTAAAAATGGAAACATTAGCTTGAAAAAGAAAAATATAAAAAGCAATTTTTCTAGGCTAAAGCAGATACTGTTTCATTTGTTTTGCTTTGCTGGGGGGTCACCTCCTAATGTTCAGGGCTTACTCCTAGGCTATGCTCAAGGGACCATAAGTAGTGCCTGGAATGGAATGTGGGTTGACTAATGCAAGTCAAGTGCCTTACAAGCTGTTCTATCTCTCTAGCCTTGATTCTGGTTTGTGTGTGTGTGTGTGTGTGTGTGTGTGTGTGTGTGTTGTGTGTGTGTTGTTGTTGTTGTTGTTGATTTCTCCTCCCTGCCATTCTTCTGCCATTCTCTTCTTTTCTCTCCAGTTTTCACTTGCTTCTAATGATCCATGGACTTAATATATCTGGATTTAATGTCAAAATAGTGAAAAGAGGGAAAGAAAATTAGAAAACTTCTGTTGGAAAGAAACAGGAACTCTAATGGTAGCATGGGACTAAATTCTGTCTGCGGTTTTTGTTCTGGTCATGTTCATTATAGACAATAGTTTCAAAATACGAGAAAAATATAAAGAAAAAAGTTCTGAGGGGTTCTAGTGAGTTTTAATAGGTTTCTGCAGAAGAATTTCTTGTATTTTGAAAATGTTGATGCATTGATTTCAAAATACTATGAATAACATAGCTAATGATAAAAAAAAACCTATTATATCTTACTGAACTTAGATAACTCCTTTCAGTCGAAATGTTAAAGCATTTCCTGATTTTTAAGGGGAGAATGTTATTTTTTAAATTTTTTAATTTTTTACTGTTAGGAAATTAAGTTGCTAATTATTTCATATTCTTATAATATTTAGGAGAGATGCTCCATGATCATTCCAATCAAGTTTTTTTGGACAGTCTGCCTATATGAACTTATACATTTTACAACAATGACAGCTCATAGTAAAGATAATTTCATTTTATTTATTCATAAAGAAGCTCAGAAATGAGTAGCACACTTCTCAAGACCATCTATCTTGATTTCTCTCCCAGAGAATGTGGTCATTTATACATGAGAGCCATAACATAAAGTGGCACCACTTGGGGACAAAAATAAAAGAAAGCATTCTAGTAAGATTTAAAATGTGGAATGGATACTATTTGACTGCAAATAAATCTCTAGGGGAGTATCCAAAAATAGTTTGTGTGCAAGCAAATGGGCTCAAGTGTGTATACATACAAGCACATGCATGCACATGTGAATAATGAATGAATAAATGAATAATGAATAAAACTGAATAACCCTTTTCTTTTTTCTTTAAATCTTGAGGTGAGGACAATAATGTTCCTTCCTGCTTTATAATTCTTGGTAATTATTGAGACCTTTATTAAATTCTTTAATTTCAGTGTGATTATGATGTCAAAAAAAGTCACCTCAGAACGATATCCTAGAACATTTTTGACGTTCTCTTTCCACAATTCCTTTGTGGTTTGGGCGTTTAGATCATCCGGGAACTTGCAGTTCAGTATCAGCTTCCAGAGGCAGAGTAATTTTCAGAAAATAAATAGGGTTTCCCATTACTGCTCTCCAGGAAGGGTGCCTGATTCAGGAGAGATTTGTGCTTTCTCTGAGGACCTTGCAAACATGTTTGTCACAGTATTAACCATATCCCAGTGCTCTGGGGTTAATGAAGAACTGCTAATGATATGCTGAGAATCATGGAAAGAAAAGAGATCACTATTGGCTCCTTCACAGTGGTGATGAAAACAGGAGAAAAGTTGGTTAATGAGACTAGTTAGCTCTTGCAAGATATTTGCAAAATTCAGGACCATCAGCTAGGCACTGCAGGTGCTCATATTCTGGAGATGGTGGGAATTGGTGGTGGAAATGTTGCACTGGTGAAGGGGTGTCTTCTTTTCCTTTTTTTTTTGTTTTGTTTGGTTTTTGGGGCACACCCTGCAGCGCTTAGGGGTTACTCCTGGCTCTCTGCTCAGAAATCACTTCTAGCAGGCTCTGGGGACCATATGGGATGCCAAGATTCGAACCACCACCATCCTTCTGCGTCTAAGGCATATGCCTTACCGCTGTGCTATCTCTCCGGCCCTGGGGTGTATTCTTTTCTATAATTGAAACAAAACTGCAAACATTTTGTAATCATGATGATTAAATAAATATATTATTTGAAAAAAAAAAAACAAAACAAATGCATGGAAACCTATGAGGAATAAACTTGAGACTCTCACTAATTGTATGACATTGGTTCCGACTTAAGACTCCTATTTTTATTTGCCAAATGGGAGCAATAATTTTATATTGACTTTCATGGTTGCAAGGATTAAATAAGATAACACACTTAAAATGCTGAACATACTGCCTGACCTTTACTGAAGGCCAGGAGGGAGCAGCTGCTATTAATAGTGCAAGATGGCTGCTTCCTTGTAGACTTTACTTAACTGATTCTCTTTTAACTAGATGGAAGTCATATATTTGCATCTATTTGGGGAGGTGGGTAAGGCAAATAAAGATATACAGAGCAAACTGAGTTTCTATTCTTTTTTGTCCTGCTTATCAGTTTATCCTCAGAAAACACAATAAGAGTAATGCAAATGTATTACAGGAAAGGTAAAGTATTTATGATGGATTGTCTTATTAATTCCAAGAGAACTATGGCAGGATGTATCATTATCTTTCTTGGTTTACTAGGCTTAATGGTGGACATGCATCCTGAAATTAGTATTCTTAACACAGGACAAATATAAATCAGCAAGAGTAGCCCTGAAAAAGAGAACTCTGCTCCTTTGAGAGTAGACATACCACCTACCAACAATAGAAATGAAGATAATTTATTTTGTGAATCAATAGTCTAGTGACAAATTCTTTTAATCTTCTTCATCATCTGAGTGTCCGCTCAGCCTGGGTTGAAGTAGAGAAGTGCTTCCATTTTTATTCACAGCAAATGATCATTTTTAGCAATCAGATAAATGCCTGCGTATGAAATGATTATATATAATATATGAATATTTGTTCATTTAATTTACATATGCCCCCTGTAACACAAAGATGACAGTTTTATGGGTTGGGGAATTTCAAACTGTTTTGGCTCTGTTACCTTGCTGTGTGTGGCATTTGTTCAAACAATCCTCAGGTTTCACTGAGCGTATGATTTTCCATCTGGTTGTTTTGGAACAACTTCTCTTTGTGCACCGACCAACCAATAAATAGTAAATGCTCAGAAACAAAATTTAGCAGGCCCCAGGTGCCAGATAGATGTGTTTCTAGGACAGAATCCTGCTTCATTTTTAATAATAGTCCCAATTTCCTTCCAGCTTTACTGTCCTCACAGTGCCATTCCAAGTTGGGCAAAACTAAGGACGTTTTATTTACTCAAAAGAAAAACACTTGTAACTCACTTCATCAAGATATTTTATTTTTTGTAGAGAAAACAGTGCTATGTCTCAATAATAAGGTATAAAATTTCAGGGGCTGGATTGATTAGCATATTATAGGCCACAGTGATTACTGAATAGAAGAATTTTTTGTTGTGTAGTCTCTTTAAGGTAAAATAATTTGGCTTTTTTATTTTACGGAAGATAATGAAATGAAATGCTACAGAATAATTGTATGTAAATGAAAACAAAGGAGAAAAGAATATCTAACGTTCTAGTTTGATCACATCAAACAATATATTATTATTAAATTAAAGAAATAGGGGCCGGAGAGATAGCATGAAGATAAGGCGTTTGCCTTTCATGCAGAAGGTATTGGTTCAAATCCTGGGATCCCATATAGTCCCCCATGCCTGCCAGGAGATATTTCTGAATGTGGAGCCAGGAGTAACTCCTGAGCATTGCCAGGTGTGACCCCAAAACCAAAAAAGGAAGAAAGGAAGGAAGGAAGGAAGGAAGGAAGGGGGAGAGAGAGAGGGAAAGAAGGAAGGGGGAGAGAGAAAGAGGGAAAGAAGGAATGAATGAAGGAAGGAAGGAAGGGGGAGAGAGAGAAAAAGAAAGAAAGAAAGAAAGAGAGCAAGAAGCAAGCAAGAAAGAAAGAAAGAAAGAAAGAAAGAAAGAAAGAAAGAAGAAAGAAAGAAGAAAGAGAGAGAAAGAAAGAAGAAAAGGAAGGAAGGAAAGAAAGAAAGAAAGAAAGAAAGAAAGTAAAGAAAGAAAGAAAAGAAAGAAAGAAAGAACAGAAGGAAGGAAGAGAAGAAGAAGGAAGAGAAAGAAGGAAGAAGGAAGGAAGGAAGGAAGGAAGGAAGGAAGAAAGGAAGGAAGAAAGAAAGAAAGAAAGAAAGAAAGAAAGAAAGAAAGAAAGAAAGAAAGAAAGAAAGAAAGAAAGAAAGAAAGAAAGAAAGAAAGAAAGAAAGAAAGAAAGAAAGAAAGAAAGAAAGAAAGAAAGAAAGAAAGAAAGAAAGAAAGAAATAGAGGATCCAGGTGATTGACTGTTTTGCAACAGGCCAATCCAGATCTGACCCTTGGCACCCTATATGAAGTCTTGAGCCAATAAGAATGATTCTTGGATACCTGCTGTTTTCTGCCAGGAGTCCAGGAAGGCACAGAAGTCATCTTGGGCCATGCAGTTTCCAGCTGCTCTGAGACTGGATTTCATCAGCGTTCCTGCCAGTAATCCTGCCTGCTTCAGAGGTGGTTGGGACATACAGATACTGATTCCTGCTAGTTCTGCTGGGAGACAGAGGGTGCAGAAGCCATGTTGGGGTCATGCTGTTTTTAGCTGCCTGAGACTGGATTTCATCAGCGTTCCTGCTGGTGATCCTGCCTGCTTCAGAGGTGGGTTTGGGAGGTACACACACTGATTCCTGCTGGTTTCTGCTGGGAGCCAGAAGGGCTCAGAAGCCATCTTGGCCATGCGGTTTTCAGCAGCCTAAGACTGGATTTCATCAGCCTTCCTGCCCGTAATCCTGCCTGCTTCAGAGTGAGAGACAGAATTGAGGATACCTGCTGGAACTCAGATGCCAAGCACCCTATCTGCCTGTCTTCTGTGCTGTGCTCCATTTTCGGCCTGATTTCATCCTGTGTGTGGCTCATCTGCAGATGGCTCGCCTTCCTTGGAGCCTTCCCTGGAGGTGAGTTTACAAGACCAGAAAGGGTGGAGCCAGAGGAGCCCAGCCGTGCACATCATTTAGCCAATGAATACAACCACAACACGTAGAAAAACCCACAAGTGTGACAATGGGGAAACAACGCAGGCCAGCGCCAGACATAGAGAATGACGATGGCAACTCTGATGACTTGAACATGACCAACCAACTAGTCAGTCTCTCAGATAAGGAGTTTAGAGTCGTAATATGGAAGATATTCAAAGAACTCAAAGAAAGTATAGAAGAGAACACTAATAAGAATCAAGAGAAATGAAGATAGAAATCAGAAAACTCCAAACTGAACTTTCAGGTCAAATAACAGGTCTGAAAAACTCAGTAGATGAATTGAAGAAAAACATGGTTGAGCTTTCCCATGGGTTAACAGCAGCTGAGGATAGAATGAGTACACTGGAAGATGAGATGAATAACAACTCCATACAGAAGAAGAAATTGGAAAAAAGCCTTAAAGCAAATGATCAAACAATGGGAAAATTACTCAAAGAATGGGAACAGATGAAAATAGAAGTCTATGATAAGCTCAACAGAAACAACTTAAAAATCATTGGAGTCCCAGAGACCCAGGAAGAAAATCTCCAGGAAGAATCAACAGCCAAGAACATCATTAAAGGGAAACTACCAGAGCTAATGAAAACATGCAATCAAATCCTGCTATGCCCGAAGAGTACCCAACTAAAAGAGAGCCCAGAAAAAAACACCCCAAGACACATCCTAGTCACAACGATGAATCCCACAGTTAGAGACAGAATTCTGAAAGCAGCAAGATCTAAAACAGAAATTACATTCAAGGGAACATCCTTGAGATTTACTGCAGACCTGTCACCGGAAACACTCAAGGCCAGAAGGCAGTGGTGGGACATAGTGACGAAACTCAATGAAATAAATGCTTCACCTAGAATACTGCACCCAGCCAAAACTCACTTTCAGGTTAGAAGGAACAATACATGGTTTCACAGACAAACAACAGCTCAGAAACTTTACAGACTCAAAACCATTCTTAAAAGAAAAACTGAATGGCCTACTTTAAGACAAGACTGACCAACAGACACACCAAACTTTGATACAAAGATGGCACTAACTCCCAGGAAAATTCTTTCTCTCAGTGTCAATGGACTAAATGCACCAGTTAAGAGATACAGAGTGGCTAAATGGATCAAAAAAATCAATCCAACCTTCTGCTGCCTACAAGAAACACACCTGAATAATCAGAACAAACATAGACTCAAAATAAAAGGCTGGAGGAAAATCATCCAAGCAAACAACTCCCATAAAAAAGCTGGAGTGGCCATACTAATATCAGAATGAAGCAAACTTTATACTTAGGAAAGTTGTAAGGGACAAAGATGGACATTTTTGTATTAATCAAGGGATACGTACAACAGGGAAGAAATCACTCTCCTAAACATATATGCACCGAATGAGGGGCCAGCAAAATATTTAACACAATTGTTGACAAATCTGAAAAAATAATATCAATAACAACAATAATAATTGTGGGAGACCTCAACACAGCATTGTCAACACTTGACAGGTCAACCAGACCTGAAACCCAACAAGAATATACTAGACCTGAAAAGAGAAATGGAAGAAAGAGAGGCCTAGTAGATATATATAGGACACTCCACCCCCAGAAGCCTGGGATACACATTCTTCTCTAATGTACATGGGACATTCCTCCAGGATAGACTACATGCTAGCACACAAAACATACCTCCATAATATCAAGAGGATAGAAATTTTGCAGGCTATCTTCGCTGACCACAGGGCCCTGAAATTATATGTGAACTTACAAAGGGACACAGAAGAAAAACTTTAATACCTGGAAGTTAAACAGCCTAATACTGAATAACCAGTGGGTCCGAGATGAAATCAAATAGGAAACCAAAACCTTCCTAGAAACAAGATGACAATGGAGACACAAACTATTAGAAATTATGGGACACCAGCAAAAAGCAGTACTGCGAGAAAAATTTATAGCTTTGCAAGCACACATCAAGAAAAAAGAAGGGGCATACCTGAATAACTTAATGAAGCACGCTCATAGAATTGAGAAAGTACTCAAAAAAAGGACCCAAAAATAAGGAGACAGAAGGAAATAACAAAGCTGAGAGCAGAAATCAATGAAGTGGAAACCCGAGAAAAACAATTCAGAAAGATCAACCAAAGCAGAAGGTTGGTTCTTTGAAAAAATAAACAAGATTGAATAGACCACTTGGCAAAACTAACAAAGAAAGAGAGAAACTTGATAACTCATATTAGGAATGAAAAAGGAGAGATCACTACTGATATAGTAAAAATACAAAGGGTATCAGAAAACTACTTTGAGAAATTCTTGGCAACTAAAATAAAAACCCTGAAGAAATAGATAAATTTTTGGGACTCATTATAATATTCCATGGTTGAATGAAGAGGATGTAGCATATTCTAACACCCCCCATCACTGATTGAGGGAAATTAAAACAGTAATCAAATGTCTGCCCCAAAACAAAAGTCCAGGCCCAGATGGCTTTACTAATGAATTCTTTCAATCTTTCAAGGGGCAGGAATTCTACCAATCCTGGCAAGGACTCTTTTATAAAATCAAAAAAAACAGGAACGCTTCCAAATAGCTTTTATGAAGCCAACATCACCTTGATACCTAAACAGACAGAGATGCTATGAAAAAAAGAAAAATACAGACCAATATCACTGATGAATGCAGATGCAAAGTCCTCAACAAAATCCTGGTAAATAGGATTCAATACCTCATTAAGAAGATGCATCCTCTACGATCAAGTAGGTTTCATCCCAGAAATGAAAGAGCTGGTTTAACATCTGTAAATCCTATCAACATCATACACAACATCAACAACAAAAAAAAATAGAAAATCACATGATCATATCAATAGACGCAGAGAAAGTATTTGATAAGGTCCAACACCCATTCTTGATCAAAACTCTCAGCAAGATGAGAATGGAAGGAACCTTTCTCAATATAGTTAAGGCCATCTACCACAAGTCAGAGGCAAATATTGTCTCAATGGAGAAAAACTGAAAGCCTTTCTCTAAATTCTGGCACAAGACAAGGTTGTCCTCTCTCACCACTCCTATTCAACATAGCACTGGAAGTACTTGCTATAGAGGATTAGCAAGAAAAAGATATCAAGGGAATCCAGATAGGAAAGGAAAAAAGTCAGGCTCTTGCTGTTTGCGATGACATGATACTCTACCTAGAAAACCCTAAAGTCTCTACGAAAAAGCTTCTAATAAACAATAGACTCTCATATAGCAAGGTGGCAGGCTACAAAATTAACACACAAAAATCAAAATGGCATTTTTACTACACCAATAGGTAATAAGGAAAAAATGGGACATTAAGAAAACAACCCCATTCACAATAGTACCACACAACTACTCAAATATTTGGAATCAACTTGACTAAAAAATGTGAAGGACCTATACAAAGAAAACTATAAAACTCTGCTCCAAGGAGATAAGAGAGAACACAGTGGGAAATGGAAGCACATAACCCTGCTAACAGATTGGCAGGATTAACATAATCAAATGGCAATACTCCCAAAGCATTGTACAGATTTATGTGATTCCTCTAAAGATACCCAGGATATTCTTCAAAGAAGTGGATTAGGCACTTTTGAAATTCATTTGGAACAATAAACACCCTAGAATAGCTAAAGCAATTATTGGAATAAGGAATATGGGAGGAATTACTTTCTCCAACTTTAAAACTGTACTACAAAGCAATAGTTATCAAAACATCATGGTATTGGAATAAAGAAAAGCCCTCAGATCAGTGGAATAGGCTTGAATACTCAGAGAATGTTCCCCTAGACATACAAATCACCTAATTTTTGAATAAAGGAGCAAGAAATTCTAAATGGAGCAAAGAAAGCCTCTTCAACAAGTGGTGTTGGCACACACTGGCTAGGCCACTTGCAAAAAATTGAACTTAGACCCCCAGGCTAACATCAATGTATGAAGGTTAAATCCAAATGGATGAAAGACCCTTGATATCAGACCCGAAACCATAAGATATATAGAACAACACATAGGTAAAACACTCCAGGGGACATAGAGACTAAAGACATCCTTCAAAGAGAAAACTGCGTAGGGCACAGAGAGATAGCACAGCGGCATTTGCCTTGCAAGCAGCAGATTCAGGACCAATGGTGGTTGGTTTGAATCTCGGTGTCCCATATGGTTCCCTGTGCCTGCCAGGAGCTATTTCTGAGCAGACAGCCAGGAGTAACCGGTGAGCAATGTAGGGTGTGGCCCAAAAACGAAAAAAAAAAAAAATAGAAGAAACTGCTCTCTCCAAGCACGTGAAAGCAGAGATTAACAGATGGGAATATATTAAACTGAGAAGCTTCTCTACCTCAAAAGAAATAGTACCCAGGATACAAGATTTCCCCAACTGAGTGGGAGAAACTATTCACCCAATACCCATCAGACAAGGGGCTAATCTCCAAAATATACACTGACAGAAATTTACAAGGAAAATACATCTAATCCCATCAAAAAATGGGGAGAAGAAATGAACAGACACTTTGACAAAGAAGAAATACAAATGGCCAAAAGACACATGAAAAAATGCTCCACATCACTAATCATCAGGGAGATGCAAATCAAAACAACTATGAGGTTCCACCTCACGCCACAAAGATTGGCACACATCACAAAAGACTGATAACAAGCAGTATTGGCGGGGATGTGGAGAGAAAGGAACTCTTATCCACTGCTGGTGGGAATGCTGTCTAGTTCAACCTTTATGAAAGCAATATGGAGATTCCTCCAATAACTGGAAATCGAGCTACCATACGATCCAGCTATACCACTCCTAGGTATATACCCTAGGAACACAAAAATACAATACAAAAATCCCTTCCTTACACCTATATTCATTGCAGCACTATTTGCCATAGCAAGATTCTGGAAACAGCCAGGTACCCTTCAACAGATGAATGGCTAAAGAAACTCTGGTACATATACACAATGGAATATTATGCAGCTGTCGGGAGAGATGAAGTCATGAAATTTTCCTATACATGGATGTACATGGAATCTATTATGCTGAGTGAAATAAGTCAGAGAGAGAGAGAGAGAGAGAGAGAGAGAGAGAGAGAAAGACGCAGAATGGTCTCACTCATCTATGAGTTTTAAGAAAAATGAAAGACATTCTTGCAATAATAACTTTCAGACACAAAAGAGAAAAGAGCTGGAAGTTACAGCTCACCTCATGAAGCTCACCACAAGCAGGGATGAGTTTAGTTAGAGAAATAACTACGTTTTGAACTATCCTAATAATGAGAATGTACGAGGAAAATAGAAAGCCTGTCTAGAGTACAGCGGGAGTTGGGTGGGGAGGAGGGAGATTTGGGACATTGGTGATGGGAATGCTGCACTGGTGATGGGGGTGTTCTTTACATGACTGAAACCCAAACACAATCATGTATGTAATAAAGTTGTTTAAATAAAAAAATTAAAAAAATAAATGATTCTTGAGTGCAGAGCCAGGAATAACTCCTGAATATTGTGGGTCATGACCCCAAAATAACTATTATAAAATAGGAACAACAATATATTAAAGAAATATAAAAGGGTCTTATTTAAGAATCATAGAATTTCTAGACTAAAAAAAACTTTTATTTGTATATAGTTATCTTAATTTTACAGATAATAATCTTATGTAAAGTAATTTTAACAGATTAAAGTTAAAGAGTAATAAGTAGCAAATTAGAAATCTCAACTTTAAGATGAGTGATTTTCTAAATCAAATTGGACTCAAATCAACATTGTTCAACTATATGTAATTGAATTTAAAAGTATCTAGTTTTCCCAAATTACATTAGTTTCTATTATTTTATTTGGGTACTTTTTAAAATATAGATATTGACTGGTTGATTAGATTTCATAAAATTATGCAAAGTTATTTGTAAGAGTTGCTATTTTTATGTTTTACCAGAAGAGTCATATGTGTGTGCTTTTTAAAAAAGCATTTAAATTTTTTTATTTGCTTTTAGTACCAACCTGGCCATACTAAGGGCTTACTCCTGGCTCTATCCTCAGGGATCACAACTGGAAGGCTCTAATATGTGGGATGTCAGGGATTAAATGTGTTGTTTAACCTGCAGTCTATGTCTGCAGGCTCAGATGACTCAATATAACTTATCAATATATTGTTTTAATGCTCCATTAAGAGTATTTTATGCATTCATTACCCCAGCAGTGTGCCAAGTCATGGTGGGATTTTCCTTTTATAGGCATAAGTGATTGGCAAATAATCACTCCATGACTGCACTTGTGTTAGAGAAATAATATGACCATGGAAGCAATTTAATTTAGAGTTTATATATTTCTAAAGGAGGGTGACAGAAATTAAGTCCTCGCCAGTGAGTTTCAGGCCTTATTCTTGGGTTTGTGCTTGGGGATAATTCCTGGAGATACTCAGGGAACCAGTTGTAATGTTAAAATCTAACTAGGGTCAGTCATGTACAAGCAAGTACCTTAAACATTACCCTATCTTCCAAACTCAGAACAAACCTATTTGGAAAGGAAGCACTGACTTAAACCCTCTTATCTATATTTCACTGAAGATAAATACTTTCACATTTAATCCTTTCATAAGTGTTAAAGTCCTAGTCAACAAGCCAGAATGGGATGTTAGCAGTTTTATGGGATGGTAGCAAGCCAATTCTAGTTTTTAAGGCAGAACTCAGAAGAGCTTATGTGTACAAGTATCGGTATTGAAACTGAGTGCGGAAGCAAGTAATTATTTTTGTGATGCATGAGTCTGGTGAAATATACAATTGTTTTTTTTTTCAAAATTTACTGAAGTATACACGATGAGAAATAGAGTTAATTTTCGCTTCAGCTGTTCATGCTATTTATTTATTCCATTATTTTATTTATAGGCAAGTAGCAGAATCTTGGAGTGGGAATTGACTATTTTCACCAGTGGACTCTTCATTTCTTCGCTCAACTCCCCCTAGGATTTATATAGTGTGTCACCTGTCAAAACTTAGAACTGATCAGGCAGGAGTATTTTCTACTGATTACTGTTCTACTCCAATACTGATACCTGAACTGGGCCAAATGAGTGGGTTTTAGACCTTGTTGCCAAATCTAATATACTACATGAAGTTTCTGTATCTTGATTCTCTCTGAGATATTCATCTGTAGTTCTTGTATATAAATCAAACTAGGCATTCTGACAGGTAGTCTCTGAGCCCACATTCTAATAGCCTAGTCATATTGATAATTAGCATCATATAGAGAAGTCTCCCATGTTACACCCAGTATGGCAGGACCTGGGTATTTTGAGTTTTCACTTTGAAAAGAATCTGAATTAGTTTTTACATATTTTTCTTTTCTGCTTAAAACTTCTTAATCTATATAAGAAATGTTGGGGGACATTTAAATAGTTTCGTAGCCATTCGACTTCAGGCTTTGATCATCTCTGAAATGTCATCTATGTTTTATAGAGTTGTATAAAGCTACTCTGAGAAAGAAAATGAGATTAGTTCCATTAAAGGAATGAAAGTATTCATTTTCAGTGAAATATAGATAAGAGGGTTTAATACTTCAAGGAAATTATATCACATCTATGAACTAGTCACTGATTTCCTTTGAACTCTAGATTACAAATGTCACTGTCATGTAGTATCCCATTGGTTTATAAAAATGAAGTTCCCTAGACAAGACCAAGACTGATTAATAGATATTTCTTTACAGGGAGGGGAAAAAAAGCTTCCATAAATGTGGGGGAAAAACTTTTTAGAGTATCTAAAATAAAACAAGTGATCCTGTTTACTAAGAATCCTTTTCCTCTGTTATGTTTGTTTTATTATTATTTTTGTTTAGCTTGCACTCCTAAAGCTATTCTTTCATCTATCAGCTTATCCAGCTCAATGAATGACCCTGTCCCTGAATATCACAGTTTCCTGTTGCTTTCTCTGTGTTCTTCTTTTAGGATAAAATATCTGGTATTTAGATTGTATTAGATATTTAGATTGTAAGCGAATCTTTGAAAACATAATTTTTTATTTCCAGAGTTTGCCTTCATTTGATTCTGCAATGAAAGTAGGATAGACCTGCTGCTTTTATCTTGACTGGTTCTTTCTAGTTGGCATGAAAGAGGCCTTCTTAAGTGTTATAAAATTAATGCATCTTATTAACACAAAACATTTTCAGGGGTGCAGGAAGTTTTGAAAATGACCTTTGGTACTGGTTTTCTTATCCAGTTCCTCAGGAATCAGTTTAATCCTAGAAGGGAAGTTTACAAGAAGATCTACAATGTGCATATGTGTTTTATAGGTTGTTTTCTTGTATCAGCATTAAATAAATGATGCAAATGAGGCCATACATGCCGTGGGGGTTCCTGTTATTTTGTATTAACATTGGATCCTTGTAAAATCCCTTCTCAAGAGTAGTCATTGTTCCTAGATAAGAATATTCTGAACTCTGCACATTATTGGAAGAAAAACAGATGCACTAGAGGGTAAAGTATTAGCTTTGGGTATCTTAGGTGAGTGGAATAGTATTATAGAAATTAAACAATAAACAACAAAAACCAACTTTAAATACACCAAGTAAAAGAACATTTCAACAGTAAGAAGTTTCTGGAAAAGTTCTCAGAATTGTAGTAAGTAGATATGTTCTATATTGTGATTAAGATCTGAAACAAAGAACACAATTTAATAACCAGAGCTGGGATGAAAGATGGAAGATGATCCAAAAGGATAAAATCATCTAAGCAATAAGGAGATCCATCATGTAACCCCTTACAGAATTTCTTAACCAGTTTCATCTATAGACCATATTTAGTCTTCTAAGATGGAATAAAGGATGTTTTGAGGGATAGGTGAAAACTCTTAACAGTTGAATGATTTAATATGCTCATACCACATTGATTAACTATATAAAATGTTTGCTGTGATAAGAAAATTTTTTACTTCATATTTGACAATTTAAGTTGTAAGGAAGTATATTGAAAATATAAAAAGTCAGTTCTCTTCAAAATGCAAATTAATTGCAGTGCACTTGTTATACAGTGGAGCAATTTGAACATAATGGGTTTATTTTAGTGTAACATGTAGTTTGAACAAATTGTGTTTGCCCAATTGTGATATCATCCATAAGTGAATGAACACAGTCTTTTGAGCTGCCAGGGAATACACAAAACACAAGTGCCATAGTGATATCACTGCAGGTAGGGTGTTTGCCTTGACAAACCAACTTGATACTAACACAGGTTTTTTCCACAGCATCCCCCTATGGTCACTTGAGTCTGCCAGGAGCTATTTCTGAATGCAGAGCCAGGAGTAACCCCTGTGTGTCGCTGAATGTAGCCCATAAACCAAAAACAAACAAAGCAACAAAGAAAAATAAAATTAAAGAAAAAAAAACACAAAGATACAATTCTCAGACTCCTTAGTACTATCTCATGGGACCACATACATACATTATGAACTCACCTGCCTACCTTATTGTTACAATAAGCCATTCACTTCTAGTTATTCTGACTACTTCCACAAATATATACTCAACATTTTTCAAGCAAAAGTCCCAAATTTATTGAAGTGTTTATGTATTTCTTAACATTGATTGTGGGTTAAATGGTACTCTCCTTTTTATTAGTTCTTATTTTTAAATCAATTTCTGTCCAAATATTTTAGGTATTCTAACCCAGTCCTTTTTATCTCAAAAGTCCCATTTTTAAACCATTCGTAGAGTGACGATTTTTACAAATACATATATTATGATATATCAAAATTATTATAGCAAAGAGAAGTCATAGAATATAGGCATTTAGAATACTAATCATTTTAATGTGCTATGATTCTAGCCCAGGACGTATTATGATCTATAGAATAAGATGATTTGTTTATTGCCTTCTGTGTACTTTAGGAAGAAAGTCTAAACTTGCTACTTGATTTTAATTTTCAAGTTTTTTCAAGTTATTTTATTCATAATGCCCCCATAGCATCATTTACCTGGAGTGAACCTACCCAGTTGGCAATGCATTATACTCTGATTTGGGTTTTCCAAAACCAAATGGACCATTTTCTTGCCTTTTCAAAGGGAGCCACACAGGAAGGAAAACAAGAAATTCAACTTTTAAGCTGGGCTATTCATGGCCTTTGCTAAATTCTGGCAAAGAAACATAGGCTTTCATTACAATTCATCTCACTGATTTCTTAATGGAATGTACCAAGGCTTTTCATTAAGGGCATAGGGAAGTGAAGTTGTACTAACCAGGTCCTACAACATTGTCATCTAATGAATTGAAACTCAATTATTTTTACATTTTTAGTAGGGAAATAACTACTTTACTTAAGTAAATTGCTTTTACTTATTTTGTGAAATATTAGCTTAATGGAAAGAGAAAACCAATCTTCACAATTAGGTCCTGTTTAAAAAAAAAGTGTCCTTTTTGTTCTGTGAACAGATAGGAAAAAAAGTGAATTCATCCAGAAATCATAAATATGGTAGTGTTCCTGTTTCATACTTTGAGATTGCCCAGTTCTTTCTCTTGCTCAAGAACATGCTATTCCTCTAACTGAAAGTAATGTTATTTAATTTATCTTTTAGCTGTTCTATTCAATTCAACAAACATATACATGCATATAAGCACAGTGGAATTTCTGTCTTCTACCAACCTCACTATCCATAGAGATATTAATTGGGCTAAGAGGAAAGGAAAGATTTATAGAAACCCCATTTTTAATTATCTCTAACAGTAAATCTATCAAAATACTTTGTGATTAAATAGTAGGCTTAGCTCCTTTCTTTAAATTGAACTAAATTTATTTTTAAAAAAACACTGGTGTAACATAGATGGTTCAAATTAAAACATTATATTAATTCATTGGATAATATTTAATATAATCTTTCAGGTTACTGTTTTATCTCATGATTCTATCATATTCAATATTTTGTACATATGGTCTATTGCTATTAAATTTTAAAGAAGGAAAGTTGATTGCGGTTGGGAAGATATAGGAAAAAATAACTAGTTCAGTAAAATTCAATCTTTGTTAGAAATAGTCAATCATTTGATTTTTTATGTGAGCTAGTTATTAGTATTAGCAATATATCTTTGAATCAATACAAAGAAAATGAAAATAGACTTTTTTTAGATAAATTGTGTATAATATCTTGTCCACACAAATTGCAAATTGCTATACTTTGGCTTTATTTCATTTTATTTTCTTGAAGAATAATAAGAAATTGATAGGCTAGATAGAAAATGCAGAAGGTAGGTACTGAATTGTATGCACCCAATCCAGGTTCTATCTCTGACACTTCAGAAATAAATATATGGAAAAAGAAAGAAAGAAGAAAGAAAGATGAAGAAAGAAAGAAAGAAAGAAAGAAAGAGAAAAGAAAGAAAGAAAGAAAAGAAAGAAAGAAAGAAAGAAAAAAGAAAAGAAAGAAAGAAAGAGAGAAAAAGAAAAAGAAAGAAAGAAAGAAAGAAAAAGAAAAAGAAAGAAAAGAAAGAAAGAAAAAGAAAAAGAAAGAAGAAAGAAAAAAGAAAGAAAGAAAGAGAAAGAAAAGAAAGAAAGAAGAAAGAAAGAAAGAAAGAAAAGAAAAGAAAGAAAGAGAAAAGAAGAAAGAAAGAAAGAAAAGAAAGAAAGAAGAAGAGAAGAGAAAAAGAAAGAAAGAATGAAAGAAAGAAAGAAAGAAAGAAAGATAAGAATAAGAAAGAAAGGAAGGAAGAAAGGAAAGGAAGGAAGAAAGGAAAGGAAGGAAGGGAAGGAAGGAAAGGAAGAAAGAAAGTGAAGGAAGAAAGAAGAAGGAAGGAAGGAAGAAAGAAAGATGGAAGGAAGAAAGGAAGAAAGAAGGAAGGAAGAAGAAAGGAAGAGGAAGAAAGAAAAGAAAGAAGGAAGGAAGGAATAAAGAAAAAAGAAAGAAGGAAGGAAGAAAAGAGGGAGAAAGAGAAAGGGAGAAGGAAGGAAGGAAGGAAAATTAGAAAGAAAGTAAGGAAAGAATAAAATAAATTATAAAAGAAGGAAGGAAAGAAGAAAGAAAAGAGAAAAGGAAAAAAGCAAGATTGGGGCTGGCAAGGTGGCACTAGAGGTAAGGTGTCTGCCTTGCAAGTGCTAGCCAAGGAAAGACCGGTGTTTGATCCCCTGGCGTTTCATATGGTCCCCCCAAGCCAGAGGAGATTTCTGAGTGCTTAGCCAGGAGTAACCCCTGAGCATCAAATGGGTGTGGCCCGGAGAGATAGCACAGCGGCGTTTGCCCTTGCAAGCAGCCGATCCAGGACCAAAGGTGGTTGGTTCGAATCCCGGTGTCCCATATGGTCCCCCATGCCTGCCAGGAGCTATTTCTGAGGCAGACAGCCAGGAGTAACACCCCTGAGCAATGCTGGGTGTGGCCCAAAAACAAACAAACAAAAAAAACAAAAAACAAACAAACAAAAAAAATAGGCAAGATTGGAAAGAAGCCAAAGCAAAGAAAGAAAGAGGGAAAAAAAAAAACAGAAGAAAAAAAAGCACAAAAGAACAAAAGGAAAGGAGGGAGGAAGAAAGAATTAGGTATTATAAATACAGTTAATTTATCATAAAACTTCAGGTGTATGTTATCTTCAAACAATATTGTGAAAATACAAGACCAAAAAAAGAGATTTCTGAGCCTTTAATATCTCAGTATATAATAGTGTCCATTTTAGTCTTAATTAGATCTACAGTTTATATGGCATATTATTAGAAAACTATGATAGTGTGCATATACATTAATATATTCACATATCAATGGGAATAAGAGGTACTTATACTATATTTTACTTTGCATACTAAGAACTGTCTAATTTTTACTTGTGTATATTAAGAAATATATCTTAAATTGATAATTATGCAAGTATCACTATAATTTTAGATTATATATCAATTCAGCCCCATCAAAACATTCAAAAGGCTACTTTGATGACATAAAAACTAAATTTTTTAAGCCAAAGGTTTTTCCTTTCTATTTCCCCCATATTTTGCTGTGCCTATGCAAACAGCAACTGCCACACAAACACCTTTTTTGTTGTATTTTTTATCTTTTATCTTTAAAAAATATAAGCTTACTGGGGCTGGAACAGTGGCACAAGTGGTAGGGCATTTGCTTTGCACACGCTAACCTAGGATGGACCATGGTTCAATCCCCTGGTGTCCCATATGATCCCCTAAGCTAGCAGCAATTTCTGAATGCCTAGCCAGGGAGTAACCTTGAGCGTCACAGGGTGTTATCCAACTCCCCCAAAACGCTTACTCAACCTTCTGCTGCTATTGTATTAATGACCTATATTGTATATAAAATAATTATACTTGCTACTGAACTTTTTCTTCTTTATTTTTTAGTTTTACTTCTATTTTCTTTCTATTTTTAATAACTTTGCTTTCCCTCATCTTGACCTTATTAGGATAAGTTATGTCTACTAATAATGCACTTTCTTTAAAGGAAAAAAAAGAACACAGAAGAATCAATCCTTTTTCCTTGATATAAACACATGATATTTTGTTGAAGTATTTATATTATAGGTATTTACTGAGCATATATATTGTGCTGGTAGGCTGCGAGGCATTGAACATGTGGTATTAAAATACATAATCCCTATTATTTATGCAATTTTATATCATCATGATATGAATACAAGAAACAATAAATCAATAGAGAGGATCCAAATACTTTCACATACTATTACTTGTGTCAAAAAATAAACTCTTGAATGGCTCTTTTTTTTGTTTTTGTTTTTGGGTCACACTTAATGCTCCTGGCTCTTTTCTAAGGAATAACTCCCAGCAGGCTGGAGGAACCAAATGGAATACCTAGGATAGAACATGGGTTGGCTGCACTCAGGGTTACTCCTGACTCTGCACTCAGAAATCGCTTCTGGCACGCTTGGGGACCACATGGAATGCCGGTATTTGAAACACCATCCTTCTGCATGCAAGGCAAACACCCTACCTCCATGCTATTTTTCAGGCCCCCACACCCCCACCATGGCTCATTTTTTTAAATGAGTTCAAAGTCTTGATATAAAGGCTAATTTCCTGACATTTTTGTCTTATGAGATTTTTCATTCATGAGGTGCCTGTTAGGCTGAAGCCATAGAAAATGTTCATCTCATAAAGAGAAGATACTTTAGAAAAATTCCTCCACATATTAAGATAACAAAATCGCATACTGATTTCTGAATGCTTCTCTCTAATGCTTAGTTTTATCATCTGCTAAAACATAAAAGGCCTTTTCTTCCAGTTATGAATGCCTAATTCTCTCTCTACCCCTAACTCCAATACTCATTATTAATTTACTTATTCTATTTTATTCTGCATATTTTAGCCACCTCTACAGACGTATACTTTGTATATGAATACTCAATTTCTGATGCCCAACTTTAAGGATTCCTCAGTATATTCCAAATCTAGTAAAACTTTCTCATTTTATGATAATTATTCCAAAATTTGGTCACAAAATTTTTTAGGCTTTGCTTCATTAGAAGGACTATATTTTATCCAATTTTGTGACGATGATAATTAGCACCTTTCCTGAGATATAACAAGTGTTCAGTAAAGTATTACATCTAATTATTATAAAAGATAGAGTTTCTTTCAAATCTATGCTTCCATGTTCTTTCATCTTTTTGCCCTTCTCCCCTCATCTTTCTCTTTGCTTCAATCTCTTCTAAAATAAAAAAAAAATAATTGTGCATCTATTTAATTACATAGTAGGTATAACATTTAGTCACAGATAGAAAGAATGGCTAATTTGGTGATCCTTGAGTGATTTCCCAATACCAAAAAATGAATTTATTATTATGATGATGATGATGCAGGAGTAAAATACCTTCAGAGCTCCTTTAAGAAAAAGACTATCTTGAAGCCAGAGCAATAGCACAGCACTTAGGAATGTTTGCCTTGCATGCAGCCAACCCATGTTCTATCCTAGGTCTTCTAAATTCCTAGGTATTCCATATGGTCCCTCCAGCCTGCTGGTAGTTATTCCTGAGAGAAGAGCCAGGAGCATTGCTAGGTGTGGCCCCAAAACAAGCCTTTTCTTTATATATAAAATTATATATTTATATGATCTATTAATAATTATATATAATTATATACACATAAAAGAGAACTAAACTTCCCATTTTGATTTTAATTATGTTTAGTTATTAACTATTTCACTAACAAGTTATTTTGAAATAAGGTATTAGAGCTTGCTCTTAGTTGCCTAATTATTATTTTTTTTTGTTGCTATAGTTCTTTTTGGGGTCACACCCGGCTGCCCTCAGAGGCCGCTCCTGGCTCTGCACTCAGAAATCGCTCCTGGCAGGCATGGGGAACCATATGGGATGCCAGGATTCGAAACATCATTCATCCTGAATCAGCTGCATGCAAGGCAAATGTCCTTCCCCTGTGCTGTCTCTTCGGGCCCTTAGTTGCCTTCTTTTAAAATCATTTCACTTTCATTTGAGGTTAATGAAATGAAATTTGGGATTCTATGTTGATATCTTACCAAAGGCAAGGTATTTTTCCCTTTGTTATTTAAGTAATTGTTTTTATTATAATACCTGCTTTATTAAGTTGTTCATAGGGCAATAAATTGTTTAGGCATTTAATGTTCAAACTCTAATCCCACCTCCAGTGTCATTTGTCCCTTCACCAGTGTTCCCAATTTCCTACTCATTACCCTAAAGGAGATAAGGTTGTTAAAGGGGAATAGATGATGTGGCAAAGCAACCAAACATTTATAATAATAATAACAAAACTGGTTGGGCGAACTGGTTCCTCAGTCCGACTGCCTCAGTTTCTCTCCTGGGGCTATTATATACAAGGCATAAAACACCTGTGTTTGCCTCAGTGGTAAAATGACAAAAGTATATAAGTTATGTGGAAAAAGGTCTAAAATGGACCTGTCGACTAATAATCACTATAAAAATGTTTTACTGCTTTTTTGGAGCCTAGTAATTATTGCCACAATAAAAATATTCAGTTATGCTATTTCCCCAAAATGTTTTAATTCCATTGGAGAACAGAGTTCTAGTTTCTCATACATGCAACTTGCTCTAGTAGACTTACTCTCAGTTAAATTTAGTTGAAATGATATAAACTTTCATAAATATATTCAGTATAAATCACTCATGCTAGGAAACTCCAGGTTCATTATTTTAAAAAGCCAACATAATTTAGTTATCTTTAAAAAATGCCTAACTGGGGGCCAGAGCTGTGGCGCTAGAGGTTAGGCATCTGCCTTGTAAGCGCTAGTCTAGGACGGACCGCAGTTTGGTCCCCAGCATCCCATATGGTCCCCCAAGCCAGGAGCGATTTCTGAGCACAGAGCCAGGAGTAACCCCTGAGTGTCAATGAGTGTGGCCCCCAAACAAACAAACAAACAAACAAACAAGCAAACAAACAAACAAACGCCTAACTGGATGGTCCTGGAAATCTAGTCCACCACCTTCTCTCTTCTTTATTCTCTGCTTTCTTCCCTGCTGTACCTTCTGGAAAATGTGATACATTAAGTTGAGAGTCCTTGAGTTGGCCACAGAAAAGCCAATAAGAAATGCAGGATGGGAGGAAGCAAAAAAAATAAATAAAAAAAAAAAAAGGAAGGAAGGAGAAAGACAGGAGGAAAGGAAGTTGGTTTGGCAGGCAAAAAACAGATCGTTAAGCTGACTTCAAATCCAAGTTAGTTGTGCTTATTACAAAATGAGGCCTTTTGATTTGTGGTTGGAGAGGCTAGCTGTGTGAACTTTATCTGTACAAAGAAGAAAAAATCCTGTTTGCATAAGCAAAGGCATTGCATTTCAGCTCGATTCCCTGTGGAGATTCAAAAGTTCTCAAGTTGCCCTCCCTCCTCCAAACACAAACAGCCCCGCCAGGTTTCTCAGAGGCTCAGGAGAAGAGAAAGAACACGTGATGGTGGTAGACAAAACAAGAAGATAGGCAGACTCCTTGGAAACGTCTCGATTTGAAAAGTACCTGATATGGAAAAAAATTAAAAGGGACATAGGAATGGAAAATTCCTTTGCTGGTTTCCCGTTCTCCTTCCTGCTAAGGTGGGATTAGTTACCAGCTGTCACTAAAGAAATATTGCTTTTTATTCTTCTGATGGGGGAAAGGAAAGCATTAGGGAGAGAAAAAAAAAAATCTTAGACTGGAGAGAAGCAGCCAGAATCTTTCACTCCTGCAGTCTAAAAAAGGTCCAAAGTAGTGAAACATCAACATGAAAACTGAAGGGAAAGATGAGGTTCCAGGAATCTTCCTCTAGTCTTCCTTAATGCTGTAATCACTGTTGTGGATACTGCTAACAATTAGCTCCTCTCTTCCATTGGATAGACAAGGAGAGAAGTTCTCAAAGCAAGAGTGTTTAAACCAGAAATCCAATCTGCCACCTTAGATGTCATTTCACTTCCCAGGCAGGCATGTTTTTCTGGAGCTGGGTGGCAATTTTGTCATGTATCAACACTTCTGGCTTAGGAACAGAACTTACCTCATGTTTGGATTCACCTTCAAAAGGACCATCACCGTCTGTGGCAAGCTTGACATTTTGAGTTAGTGCCCACAAAACAGACGAACACTGCCAGGAAATGCAGCTAGCTTGGTGACAGGGACGGAGTAGGGACAGACATGAGCTCCCAAGGATTGATTAGACGCTCACCTGCTTTTGAGGAAACCCATGTTTAGCAATGCATATGCTGGCCCACAGACAAGAGCTCCTTGACAAAGACTGAAAATGAAGACATAGAATTATAACATATGTCTACATGACTATCTTAAAAACAATAGTAGAAAAATGGCTGACAGTCTTTTAGCCAAAGGAAACCAAAGGTCCTGAGTCCTCTTTGTGACATTCTCTGCAATCTTATTCACATTATCTACAATAAATATATAAATGTAACACATGAAAGGCATTTTTAAAAAATTATTTTTCTATTTTTCCTCCTCTGAGGAAAAAAAATGTAGCTTTTCCCTTATAGATATAATCCAGTGTTATCCAGATCTTTAGAATGTCCATTTCAGTTTCCCATCTTTATTTCAATAAGTTGGTGTTTGTTTTTTGTTTTTGTTTTGTGGTTTTGGGGTCACATCCAGTGGCCCTCAGATATTACTCCTAGATCTATGCTCAGATATCGCTCCTGGCAAGCATGGGGGACCAGATGAGATATTGAGATTTGAACGACCATCTGTCCTGGATCGGCTGCTTACAAGGCAAAAACACCCTACCTCTGTGCTATCTCTCCGGCCCAATGTAATTTGTTGATAAATCGAATCTTCTCTGGAAATGCAGATTGGATTATTCTTTGAGCATATTTTCATTCACTCTACTACCCCCCTGCTAATTCTTATGGCATGTGTTTTGCAGGATTGGCTATAAGGTATATCACACAGATTCATGACAAAGTCAGAAAACTGTGATTATGAAGACACCAATGTAGTTAGCATGTTTGGAGCAGTTTCTAAGAAGCAAAAGCATCTCAGGGTTCAGGAGAAGCAGGAACAAAATGAATGGGAAGCTCATTAAGTCAGTGTCTGATGAAGAGGGTCTGGGATAGTAAAAGAAAGGCATGTTAGTCCCCAAATATATTATTCTTAATTTAGAGAAGTTTGTATGTCTTCGTGTCAACTACATTCCAGTGTCTGATTGAAACATTGATGGGTTGGAAGGTGATCAGACTTAGTCATGAAACATGAAATGAGGGACCATAATATAGAAACTAAAAAGAAGAGTATCTTCAATGAGTTTTTTTTTAATTGTTTCAAATATATGCCATTTTATAATCAAACTATATTATGGGTCATCTGCTTATAAAAAGATGTCTGAAGAAAAGTTGGAAATATTTTTAGACTTTATTTTTCGGATTGGGGGCCACATTTAAAAGTAGTTGGGATTACTTCTAGCTATGCACTTAGGAATCATGCTTGAATCTTGAAGATTGAACATGGATCTTTGGCATGCAGTATAAACACCCTACTCTAAGACTTGTGCTCTGGCCCATAGATTAAATTGCTTTAAGTGTAGTTTTGATTTTGTTATAAAATTGAGGAAAGATACAAAGATATGGCAAATACTCTCTGCACTACCATAAACCTTTAGGTTTATTAAAATTGCTACTAAAATTTTACTTTGGGTGTACTTACTTTAAAATATCATGGTCTCATGACTAGAGAGATGCCACAGCCATCAGAAATTTGTCTTGAATGCTGCTGACCCAGGACAGACCCGGGTTTGATTCCCAGCATCCCATATGGTCCCTTGAGACTGCCAGGAGCAATTTCTGAGCACCACGGGGTGTGCCCCTCAAAAAACAAAACAAACAAACAAACAATAAAAAGATATCATGTTCACTCAAATTCTGGCCATTTATAGTAGGGCCATGTCTTAGTGTGGTACACTCAATAGGGCTGGTTGAACATACGATGTCATCTAAAAATCACTTCATTATCATAGTATTTTTGCTGTCCTAAAATTGTCTGTGCTTTGTCTTTTCATCTTTCTTCCTCCCACCCCTTCACAGCCTCCAGTTTGTAAATTATCTCTATAGTTTTGCCTTTGCTAGAATGCCCTATTTTAATCATAAAGATTTTAGCTTTTGTTATCTTTTATTTAATAATATGAATCTGATTTTCCAGTAATGTGTTTTTATGACTTGATAAGTCGCTTCTTTCTAGGACTGCATACTATTCGGTTGTCTGAATAGATTACAGTTAGATGAACAATTTTTCTATCCATCCACCTACTGAACAGCATCATAGTTACTTTTAACTTTTAGTAATGATGCTTAAAGATATATCAACATTTAACATTGGGTTCTGTTATGCAGGTAAATTTTTATCTTTTGGATTGGTACCAAAGAGTGTGACTACTGGATTGTATGATAAAGAGATAGGCTTTGTAAAGGCTCGAAATAAAGTTGGCTTAGTGTTAATCATGTGAAGAAAATCAGGAATAAGGAAAGAGGCCCATTGCTTTTGGAGAAAAGTGAATTATATTATATGGTTTACTGCTAATTTGGCATGCATTTTTCTTGGCAGAGATGCATATATTTAATATTTTGGATTTTTGTGTATCACAGAGAGAATGGCCACTGGGCTCTCTATCGTAGTGGAAAAGCCACCAAACTTGACATATAAATGAGTCAGTGGGGTTATGTTCCAATAAAACTATTGGTGTATAATAAATTTTTTAATATTTGAAGATTTTAGATCTCTTCAAATGTTCAAAAATGTTAGCATTTTTTCATTTTACCCACCACTTAAAAATATAAGTCATTCTTTCCTCTGATTCTTTCTTTGTTTTGTTTTGTTTTGTTTTTCGGACCACACCCATTTGATGCTCAGGGGTTACTCCTGGCTAAGCGCTCAGAAACTGCCCCTGGCTTGGGGGGGACCATATGGGACACCAGGGGATTGAACCGCGGTCCTTCCTTGGCTAGCACTTGCAAGGCAGACACCTTACCTCTAGCCCCATCTCGCCGGCCCCTTGTCTCTGATTCTTAAGAAAAAGTCAGACTCAAACAACAAAAAGATTATCAATGATGACTTTAGATGTCATATCCTAATTTTGTGTAATTTTGTCAGCCCTTTCATACTGTTCACATCTTTCTAGACAATTACTAAAATATTTACATTTTACTAGAGTACCGACCATTGGAAAAGAGTATTAGCATTTAAAAAAAAATATTGGCATTCAATTAACTGTCTTCCTCTTGTAATTTGACCAAGATCGAAATAAATATATTGTCTCCAAGTTTGCTTCAGTTTCTGTGCTTCAAGTTTTGAGGAGAATTGTAGTCTACTAAAGCTGAACATTAATAAAAATCCAATTTTCTTTGAAGGTAGATTTAGTAGACATAGACGTGCACCAGAAGAGCTGATCCAGATATCATTGCTATTTGGCTTTAGAAAGTGTTTTTCTACTTACATGTGAGTATGGGTGTGTCTGATGTTCTGGGAATTTACTTCAAACAAAGGAATGAAACCATGCTGGGATGATCTGATTCAGTTGGAGTTGGGAATTCATCCAATTTCCCCATTTTTGCCTCCTGTCCTGCCCTCCTCTATGGTCTTTTTGAGCCCCATTTCTGAAAGCCATTTAAACATATCCAAACAAAGCTACCTTTCCTGAAATTGTCCTTAGAGTAGGGGGGGGGGGGGAGAGCTCTGTTTATTCTTGAGTTCTTTTAAATGACTCTTGAGGGACTAATAAAGGGAGCTCAATTTTCATATAAATCAGGGATGATGTAGAACAAATGATCATACTGACTAAACAACCCCAGACTTGTTACGGATAAACCACATAAAAGCTGCATTAATCAGCATGGAAATATAGACATTCTTCAAAAAAAACTTTGTTTTTTGCAGAAAAGGCACTTAGAGGTGATTAAAACAATAGACCCCATCAAAGGGTTAGGACTCTTTTGTCACTGAGTCATATGTTGCTTATCAGAATGTTCACAACTGAATGATAGGTGCCAGGTTTAGGATATTATTTATTTGCTTTAAATTTGCCATGTTTTATCCCAATGTACAGAAGAGGAAACTGGGATGAGGAGACATAAAATTGGTATCACAGGCATCATTGAGCCTATACAATGCAAAGTAAGGCTGAATTGCACCAATCTTGAATTTCAGTCTTGCGTGTTATGGATGTTAGGATGTTCCACATACTTTTTGGTCTTTTGCATCATACCCAGAGGTGCTAGGGCTTATTTCCGGGCTCTGAGTTCAAGAATAACTCCTGATGGGCTCAGGGGACCAGATGGGATGCCAGGAATCAAACCCATGTTGGTTAAATTCGAGGTAAGCACCCTACCCATTGTGCCATCACTCCGGCCGGCCCCTGTGTTCTACATTTTTTTTAAAAGGAAACACAAACCTAACAGAATAAAAAAAAAAAAAAAACCAACAATGATCAGATTATAGACATGGGCCTAGGAATCTGAAAAGTTAACCAGCCCTAATAGTCTCCTATTAGGACTTTAACACATTTTCTTACTTGCAACCGTATTTTACTTGGGATTATTCTTAAATTCCTTGTAATTCTCTTCCACGTAGCCTAGCCCTAGACTTTTCTTTTGATTCAACTTTTTAGGCTTGTTCTTTACTGACCATTTTCTGACTTCTGATTCGCCAAAGTTGGATCACGTGACCTCCCCCAATGCTTCATAGAATCCCTCTTAAGACCGCATGTCATGGCAGTGTAACACTCAGACTGTACACTTAGAACCAGAGTCTGTTTGTTTCATCCTGTGTCTTAAACTTTGATTCTTGGACTTGGGGAAAAGGAGAAAACTCCAGAGTCTGTCTCTCTTTCCATTTCAAAGGGCTTATTTTACTCTCAAAACTTGGTCTTTGGAACCGAGCCACATGGAATAAATCATCACAAAAGGCAGGTTGAATAAAGGGCTAGAGGGTTGTGTCTCTATTTCTAGCTGTCTTGTTTTAGTTTTCCTTGGCAAGCAACCTCAAATCCTGGCCTGTTAAAATAGAGACAAAGAATTTGGGCGAGAATGGTTTCTTTGCATGGCTCAGATCAAGTCTAAAAAGTGGCAGGTGCATTTCCATAGACCAACTCGCAGCAATCTTGTTGGTAAATATTTGAGTCACTTACTGGCAACGTTGAGCTTCTTTCTGACCCAGGAAATCTTCCTTCTTTGTAACCCTGACTAAGTAAAAATGTAGTCAGAGAATGCTTGAATGACCTTCACACGGTACCTACTCCAGAGGTACAGAGGAGACAAGGTAACCTCCATCGTCTCAGCTGACTGGTTATCGCTTGCTTTATAAGATGCCAAGGGCTACCTAGGTAGATTCCAGGGTGAAACTGTAGGAACAAGCCAATGTCAATGGTTAACCCAGGTTCTTGGTGCCTGGACTTTTCTTTCCTTTATTATTAACTAAAGAACATTTGTACCATTACCTAGCTTTGCACTCTCAGCTCAAATATCCTCTATGGGGAGAGTAGAAAAAGGTAAGCCCTACTCTTTGTTTTTTGTACTTATACAGAATCATGCAACCTAAATGTTCCTTTACTAACTTCTTTGTTTAGGCAGCCAGAATGTTTCTGTACCCAGAGTTTACAGTATCAATATTGAGTTGTGTGCATTTAAGATAATTTAATTTTCAATGCAAATGCTTTAACTAAGAGTGAGTGTGTCAAGTTCCTCGAAATATTTTGAAACTTTGGTCAAAATGGTCTCAAGTGGTCTTCAGCCACGCTATTTGTAGATTTCTAAAAACAACTTCTTCCTATGACATTCAAAGTTACTATATTGTATAATTTATTTCAAAATGATTTATCTTGATAGATGCATACACTTATGCTTATTTTGGTTCAGGGCTATAGTCATATACCCCCTACACACAAAAAAAAGCAAGTATAAGGAAAACTGGTTAATTCTTTTTCTTTAAAGTGTATATGATTATATAAGGGTTTAGGCCAGAGCGATAGCATGGAGGTAAGGCATTTGCCTTACATGCAGATGGATGGTAGTTCGAATCCTGGCATCCCATATGGTCCCCTGAGCCTGCCAGGAGGAATTTCTGAGTGTAGAGCCAGGAGGAACCTCTGAGTGCTGCCGAGTGTGTCCCAAAAACCAAAAAAAAATGTGTATATGAGTATAAAAGGGTAAAGAAAATAAAATACAAGGTTTTTGTTATAGGTTTCTTTTTACCTGCTAGAAGTAAAGGATTTTATCCTAGTAGATTAGGGTAAAAAGCTTTCATGTACCCATTAAAATGTAAGAACATATTGTCCAGGTCACTATTTTTGCAATTATCCATCCTAATCTCTAAATACCAGAAATTTCATAACATATATACTTGAATTGTTTCTTGAGTCAGTGAATATAGAAGGTGAATATGAACTTTTATCTAAATGATGATTAAATTTGATCATGTGCATTTTTTTATAATCTGAAATGCTATGAACTGAAAAGTTTTTAGAAAAGTGGGACAGGAGTTTTTCTGCTGAGTGTTACCATTTTTGGGTTTCTATATTATGCTTCATTTTCTTACAGTTCCATCTCCAACAGTACCATTACTCTACACTACTATCCTTATATCATCTTTGATCTGATTTTCACTACTTTTACTCCTACTTACGCTGACTGGAGGCAAGAACTCCTTTCTTAGGGCACAAAAAATATATATATGTATTCTTTCTATTTTATGTTGGAAAGTACATTAATGCCAGAAAGTGTCCTATTTTAACCTATGCTGTAACATAAAGTGTCTGAACCACAACTATAGCATTACTTTTTAATAAAGACAGATTTAGTTTTAAAATGAATAGATCCAGAATTTATTTCAGCATAAAATATGAGTAAAATCCAGGGTTAATTTCAGCATAAATTAACATACACAAAGAAGAATGGGGAGATAGATTTAGAAAGAGAAGAAAGAAAGGGAAGAAAGAAAGAAGAGAAAGGAAAAGAAAGAAGAAAGAAAGAAAAGAAAAGAAGTAAGGAAGAGAAAAAGAAAGAAAAAAGAGAAAAAAGAAGAAAGAAAGAAAGAAGAAAGAAAGAAAGAAAGAAAGAAAGAAAGAAGAAAGAAAGAAAAAGAAAAAAGAAAGAAAAAAGAAAGAAGAAAGAAAAAGATATTACAGATAATGAAAGGGTAATTGATCCAATTTTTCTCAGATTTATTTTTAAAACCTGAGAATTAGTATGGTATATGCAAGATGTTATTCTCAAATGAAACAAAATCATAACATCTGAAACTGGAATAAAAGCTAGACTGAGACAGTCACTACACTCTCCCAATTCATGGCCCAAATACATCTATTTGGATTTCCTAGAAATCAGAGTTTTCAAGGACATTGAAAACAAATAGTTTTCCTTTTTTTCTTTTACATTTTAACAGTGAAGGTCTTTAGTGATAGAACAGCAGTAGAGCATTTGCTTTGCATGTGGTTGTCCCAAGTTTGATCTCTGGTATACCATATTATTCCCAGAGTGTGGAATGACTCTTGAGTGCAGAGACAGGGGCAATCCCTGAGCTTCACCAGGTATGGAACCCAAATTTTAATGGTGAGACTAATTTAGGGCTTTGATATAAGTTAATTGAAAGGAGTAGGAAAAATGTATAATTTTCAGTAAAATGACAAGTATACAAAAGTTTAAAGAGAAGGAAAGGAACTTGATTCCATGTAGTGAACCAACATTTGATCCCTGGCATCACTAAGGATCCTTGAGCACAAAGCTAGGAGTGAACCCTAAACACCAGTAAGTATGGTCTCCAAAAGCAACAAAATAATACTTGATATCCAAAACAATCTTTTTTATTGGTTTTGGGGTCACACAGGCAGCACTCCGGGGTTATTCCTGGCTCTGCAATCAGAAATTGCTCCTGGCAGGCACGGGGGACCATATGGGATGCTGGAATTCGAACCATCATCCGTGCTGAATCAGCTACATGTAAGGCAAAAGTCCTACTGTTGTATTATGTCTTTGACCCCCCCCCCCAATTTTTTTTTTGAGTTAAACATGTTTATCTGCAAAACCCATTCTTTGAATAAGCTGTTCAATTTTTATCTCATGGACTGTATCCCCAAGCAGTTTCACACCTCAGAAATAGTGGATGAAAGAGAAAAAAATACCATTCAACTATTGGGATTATTTTTAAATTTTATATTACTTTTTTTTTTTTATTTTGGGCCACATAGGCCCATTCTCAGAAATTGCCCCTAGTTGCACTCAGGAGAACTACATGGGATGCTGGGAATTGAACCTGGTTGGCCACATGCAGGGAAAGTACCCTGCTACTCACTATACTATCTTTCCAGTCCCCAATTTATAAAGGTTTATTGGTAGGGTTTAGTAAGCACTTAAGTGCTTACTATTTTCTGAATGGTTAAATACTATGGCGATTGGTCCTTTTGACTTGAAAGTAGTTGTTTAGTCACTTTATAGATAAAGCTCAAGATTTTTTATGTTTCAAGATTTTTTCATGTTCTACTAGTATAATCTTGGCATATACATGTACCTTCTTTTATTCTAAAATTCAATCTCAATTGTCTGGTATCCCATATACATTAGAACACAATACCCTGCTTAGCCTACTTGATTATATTCGGCTTGATACAATGAATAAGGAAAAAATTCTCTACTAAGACCTCTCATGTAAGATGTCTGTCTCATGTAAGTGTCTGGATGTGCCAGAAATACAGATGGGTCATCAATACCCTTTTCTATGTACTGTGAGTAAATTGTTTTCTTTAATATTTAATTTCAATAAACCAGTTGAGAGTTAACATTTCATAGCAATTTCATTATGCTATGTAGTCAGAATTATAATAATTTATCCTGATTATTTGATGACTAATATAGTTCTCTTCTATTTATCTATCTCACACTGAAAAAGAAGCTCTTCTAGTATGGAGGAAAATTTGAATTCTTTTTAACCTGCTAGTACTGTTTTTTATTTAACTAATTTGGAAAAAAAACACATTTGACATTTAAACTCTTTAATAGGCAATGTTTTCTGTTTGTTTATAAAAAAGAAATCTAGAACTAATTTTTTCCTATCATAGTTTTAAGTCCTTGACCTCTATAATGCACTAACATTGAATTAAAAAATTTTATGACGATTTTCACTGTTTTATTAGATTGTACTTTGCAATAGATTTTTCAATTATTTATTCACTGATTGATCACCTCTACAAATTTTTATTAAATGATCATAATGCCTAAAGCTTTAGGGTTGAGTGGAGGATATTTTTTTTATTGACATAGTTATTTTCTTTAGAAACTCAGAACTCATGAAGGAGGAAAAGCATGATTTATTTACCATTTGAATTATATAGCATTTCTTTATGTGATAAACATTTATTGTGCCAGATATTTATTATATCTTATGAATATATTGATGAAAAGACAAATGTATGCCTCATGAATTTAGCCTCTTTTGGAAGATGTTAGGAGTAACTATCAATAAGTAAAATAAATAGCATGCCAATGATATTAAGTTGTATAGAGGAAAATAAAATGGGAGAAGACTCTGTCCTGGATGAGGGAGAAAAGAGAGTACTATGTTCTGTTATATTTTGCTACATAAAGTATTTCTATTTTTCTTTCCTTTTTTTTTTCTTTTGGGTCATACCCTGCAGCACTCAGGGGTTACTCCTGGCTCTATGCTCAGAAATCACTCCTGGGGGCCGGGCGGTGGCGCTGGAGGTAAGGTGCCTGCCTTGCCTGCGCTAGCCTAGGACGGACCGCGGTTCGATCCCCCGGCGTCCCATATGGTCCCCCAAGAAGCCAGGAGCAACTTCTGAGCGCATAGCCAGGAGTAACCCCTGAGCGTCACAGGGTGTGACCCAAAAACAAAAAAAAAAAAAAAAAAAAAAAAGAAATCACTCCTGGTAGGCTTGGGGGACCATATGGAATGCCGGAATTTGAACCACCATCCTTCTGCATGCAAGGCAAACACTCTACCTCCATGCTATCTCTCCGGCCCCATATAAAGTATTTCTACAAAACTATTTTAGATGGGCCAGAGTGACAGCCTTGCTTGTGGCTCACCTAGGTTTGATCCCCAGCAGCCCATATAATTTCCCAAGCCTAACAGGAATGATTTCAGAGTGCAAAGCCAGGAATAACACCTGAGGGCTTACTGGGTATGGCCCCCAAACAAACAAACAAACAAACAACTATCTTAGAAGAGCAAACAGTTGTTATCTCAGGGATTTTAGGTTTATAAGTCTGGATCTATCCTGTCTTATTATTATGTCTATCCTGGCTTATTAGGATTTTCTATACTCAAAGTGATTTACTAGGAACACTGTCATCTCATCTCAAGCTTCACTAAGTGGAGAATTTGCAGTTTAGCCACATGGTCCAAGGTAGGATTTATTTCCTTTGGAACCGTTGAAGGAAGGTATAGGGTTAATTATCCACTAATTATTAGTTAGAATATTTACTCAGTTCCCTGTCATGTGAGTCTTATGGTAATGCAGCTCACAAAATGGCAGCTGGATTGCATGAAAACAATTGAGAAAGTAAGCAAGACAGAAGACAGAAGCTTTCTTAATATCATGATGAAAGTAATATCCTCAGTTTTGCCACATTAGCTTCATTAGTAGTGAGCATTTATTTCAGAACTCAAGGGGATTTCATAAGAGCCTGAGCATCAGGATATGGGGTTGACGAGGTGTCAGTTTTAAAGGTTCCTATGAAAGATTTATAGTTTTAAATAGGATGGTCAAAGAAAATGTCACTAAGTAGGTGATATTTTATAAAAGAACTGGAGGTAGTAAGAAAATTATGTACACATCAAAGAAGAACCAACCTGATAGATGAAGAAGCTAGCCAAAGTTCTGAGTAATTTTTTATTACAAGGATATTCATATTGATAAAGTCAATGTGCATGAGAAAGAATAGTAGAGGAGAACAGGTAAATGTAATTGAACTTTTTTCATGATGACAACAATTCTTCAAGTGAAATATGTTAGAGATAGTTTTCGTAGAGATGGTACAAAACAAGGAAGGTGTACTTTTGAAAAGATACAGTCTTGTATCATCGATTGTAGACAGGTGATGTGGAAGAACAAAACAAAAGAAGCTGGAATCAGTATAAATGAGGATTTGATAGCTGATCAATAGAATTATGAGAAAGAATCTTAATATCAAGACTGCATTTAAAGATAAAGAGCTGCTACCCAAATGAAATGCCTAGTGCATAAATCTCAATATACTAATATGTCTTTTCCTCACTCATTTTAGCTAGAGTCAATGGATATGCCACTACAGAGTTGAAATAGAATTTTGGGGCAGCAAGCAGTCTAGAAAAGCATTTTCCAATTACTTCTCTTGTGACTTCAAGGGATTTTTGTTTTATAGTTTTGCAGGTAATAACCAAAAAGTCATCTCTCAGTCTTCACTGTGCCTTTTATTAGTCTCTTTGTTGAAAATCATGGTAGGAAGAGGTTTAAACAAACTGTCATTTAGAAATACTGTTGTCCAGATATATTAGAATACTAAGCATCAAATGCCATAGACTGAGTGGCTTAATAAATGTTCACTGCTTTAAATTGCTAGTGCTGACAATATCTGAAGTGACTCACTTCTGGAACCTAGAAGACTGTCCTCACTGCTTCGGCATAAAAATAAGAAGGAAATAAAAAAGTAGAACTCCTCTTTGGGATCTCTTTTTTTGGGGGGAGGGGGGGCCCACCCGGTGATGCTTATGGGTTACTCCTGGCTATGCACTCAGAAATCGCCCCTGGCTTGTAGGGATCATATGGGACGCCAGGGGATCAAACTGCTGTCTGTCCTAGGCTAGCACAGGCGAGGCAGATGCCTTACCACTCCAACCTCTGGGATCTCTTTTTAAAAATACAATCATGACATTAGTATCTGGATTTCAACATAGGAATCAGGAGAGAAGATAAAACTTCTGTTCACAGAGTTTATTAATAATAAAATGAATTTAAGGCAATGGTGACGGTGCAGGCTTATTTCTGGTCTACAGGGCATTGTATTAGAGAAGTTCTAGGCAGCCATGACTATACCCTACTATCTTAGCTGGCTAGAATCAGCTGGCTTGAGGGAGAATTCTTATAAGTTTCTAAGTCACTTTTGTTGCTTTAAATAATTAAGAAGTTCTTTGGATGGGTTAGAAGAAGATGGAGGCCTTTGTCCTTAGGCCCCGGCCATGAGCCTTCATCCCCCATTAACCAGCGGGTCTGCAAGTTCAGGTGGTGGCAAGAAGGCAATCCACTCACAGCAGGCTTCAGGAAATATCAGCTTTATTCATGCCCTAGCCAACATGTGTGGCTTCTATATTATACAATTTACGCATGCTTTTTTTATCTTGCCCTGCGTCTAGCCTTTATCAGCCATCTCTAGCCTCCTGCTACCTCTTCATCCAGGTAAATGCAAATCTCAATCCTATGCAGGCCAAAATTCCTTTTGCCCTTCTGGTCAAAGCCTTATCTAACCTTCCCAAGACCCCTCCGAGGAATGGGACGGTCTTGCAGGTAGTTGCATGTAAATCCGGGGTGTGGCAACAACTTTTACTCTAATTTTTCAGTTATTTAAACATAAGGGTTGAATGACTTTTCTTACAGCCTCATTGAAGTGAAAAATATGTCATTTTAAAATCTGCTGCTACTGAGTTCTCTCCCTTAAAATCAATCATAGAATCAGTTTATGAATATAGTATTTTAAAGGGTTTCTGACTTATTGAATGTATTTATTGAGGGGTTTAGGTCACACTGGGGTGTATTCTTGGCTCTGGGCTCAGTGCTGTTCAGTGGGCCATATTCAGTGCTGGGGATTGAACCACTGTTAGCCACATGCAAACATTGTATCCCCTATATTTTCTTTACAGTCCATGTAATTAATAATTTCACTGGCATTCTTCTATTTCAAAATAGAACTTGTTTTTGTTTCCTTATTATTAGTCTTTTTGCTCTCTCTTTTTACAATTCTTAAATTGACCAGAAACTGTACACAGATGGAAAGGAAAAAGTCAATCATGTGAGCAAGAAACATCTTCAAGTAGATTTATTCAATAACCATATAATCTTGAATAGAATTTTAATATCTAATTTTATTTTACTTATAAATTCAAATGGTTATGAAAATTTACATGGTAAATTCCAACAACCATTCACAACAGGGTTTTTCTTTTCACTCAAAAAGTACTGTTATTTCATGTTTTCATTAATGATAAAATTATATTCTAACAAATATGACAAAAACATTACTTTGACAAAATTTGTTTATCTTATTTCTTTCTTTTTAAATTAGGATTATATTCCCATGAAGTCAGTTATCATTTATTGAGTCTAGATATAGAGATAACAAAGATTTGGACCCTGACTTCAGTGTGACAGGCAAAGTAGAATAATAGTAACTCAATGTTACAGGACCATAAAAAATATGGTTTGCACATCAAGCAATTGAACTTTTTTCAGTGAAATTATGGGATAGTGTCCAGGTTTTTGGCATTGTTAGCTTTTCATTGGGTGTATTTTGGGCATTCAGAACTTTTCAACACATAGAACTAGTATTTCCTATGAACTCTGATTGTTGTCTTTCAATGGTTATCTTCTTTCTCATACAGTCTCAGTGGAGACTGTATAGTTCTCTTGAGCTTGTGGGATAAAGATTTTATTCTACAGAAGTTAGTCAGATGTGGTTGCTAAATGATCTAAAATCTGTAGGGAAGACTCTAAATTCAAGCAGGATTTACTATTACAATACTGAATTTATATTTGCAGGGAAGATGACAGAAAACTCAGGCAATTTTTATGCTCATATTTGAGACAGAATTGATGTTTAAGCTCCTTAAGTTGGGAAATCTGTCCTTCCCCTTAAAATATTCAACTTTTAAAAAACTGACATATTATGCAGTACCATTTTCTTCCTTCAGTCTACTTATTAAATATACCACCATGCTAAGCAATTATCTTCAAATTATTTTTGTGTGGTTTTTGGTCGAGAAACTGGGCATCAACCTTGCAAAGCTGACCCACAATATGAACAATCAGGTACTTCTGGTAGAGCTCAGAGATGTAGTGCCTGCCTTGCAAGTGTGAAGTCTGTGAGGCTGTGAATTTGATTCCTAAATGCCCCACATACCCAATTTACTACAATCCTCAGATACCTAAAAAAGGAAGGAATTAGCAGATTCCACCTGATGCCTTTTCCACAGTCCTTACTCTATTATGTTCTGACATTAAAAATCTATGGTTTTTTTTTTTTTTTTTTTGGAGTCTGGAGATAGTTCAGCAGTAGAACTTCTGCCTTGTAAGCATAGGGTTGGTGATGCTTTGAGTTCCATCATGGAACCAACCCATATGATCCCCGCAGCTCTGTTATTGAGGACTCAAAGCATCACAATGAAGTGTGTGATCTCCCAAGAGCATAGCAACTAAATTGTGTGAGAATCTCAGCCACTTGTGTGGGACCCTCTAATCACTGCGGGAAGAATTTGCCACAATGAGAAGCAATAGAGGGTGTATGTGGGGGAAGGTTAAATTTTTAATTTAAAAAATATTGTGTCCATTTTTGCATATTTTTTTTTTTTGGTGTGGTTTAAGGGCACACCTGTCAGTGCTCAGGGCTCATTCCTGGTAATGTGTTTAGGGCTCATTTCTGGAAGATTTGGAGGTAGATTTAGATTTGGTGGTGGATTTGGAGAAACACATGTGGTGGTAGGGCTGAAATTGGGTCAGTTGCATGCAAAACAAGTGTCTTATCTGCAATAATCTTTCTCTGGCCCCTAGACCTTTGTATTTCATCAAGGTTACTAGGCTTTCAGCTTCAGTTGTAAAGTAATTTAAGAACAAAAATCTTTTTTTCTTTTTTTTTTTGGTTTTTGGGCTACACCCATTTGACACTCAGGGGTTACTCCTGGCTATGCACTCAGAAATTGCCCCTGGCTTGGGGGAACCATATGGGATGCCCGGGGATCGAACCATGGTCCGTCCTACGCTAGTGCTTGCAAGGCAGACACTTTACCTCTAGTGCCACCTTCCCAGCCCCAAGAACAAAAATCTTAACTAATTACATAGATTTTAAATTTCATAAAATTTGCCTAAAGCACCATCATTTGTATCTAGAAACAGCTATTCATTTAGCATTGCATTTGTAATGTGTTTTTGCAATCTGGTCAAAGAGGAAATTACTTCTTTAGACAGATAAAGAAGTCTTTGCAAAAGACACAAATAGCCTGTTTGTTTATCAGTACCAGCTCCTCTTCCAATACTTTCCTTCCTATACCAAATGTTTTTCTCTATAAATTGGTGCAATTCATTTCTAGTGATTAGGAATCCTGCCTCCAAATAACTGTCCTTAAATTCTTAGCAATATTTTAGGAGCAGGGAAAAACTACAGGCATTCTGTTAGAGGTATTCATTAAACTCAAGATTTTGTATGGAGAATAACTGACATTAACTATTTAACCAATGAGTAGCAATGGAGGAACAGATCTTGTAACCTAGGACTAACCTCTCTAAAGAAAAAAAAAATCACAAGAATAAAATATTTTGTTCATCTAGTCACTGATGTTATATTCTCAAATTCCATAAGATTTTACTGGATAATATAAAGGATTCTAGACTCCTTTCTCTTCTGCTCTTACAAGTTGTTGTTATTGTGTGTGTGTTTTGAATGGAAAATTTTGAGAAATAGTTTTAAAGGCAAACTTTTTGAGACCAAGTTCTTGGGTTAAGTTACTCCTTGATTAGTTATTTGGCTGTACCCCAGAAAAATATCAGCTCACCCACAAACTTGGCCAATTTTTTCACAACTATGTACTTTTCTCATCTCCTGTGAGTTTATTCTAAACAATAGGCGATTCAGGACATTCTGTGTATTCTTGGGGAAAACAATTCCAAAGAAACCTCAGGATACGAAGTAAGGCACCTGCCATAATGGCTGGACCACAAAGGCTGCTGAGAAGATCTCAGAAGGAACAGTCATACAGGGGTCTCAAACAATTTACCTGGGGGCCGCAGAAGGCAAAGTCGGGGTGATCCTTGAGTGCAAAGTCAGTAGTAAGCCTTGAACATTGGGGGGTGTGACCCAAACAACTAAAACAAAACAAAACAAAAAAAAAGATTTCTCTAGGGCAGGGCCACAAAATGTTGTACGGAGGGCCGTTTGCGGCCCGTGGGCCACAAGTTTGAAAGTCAGCCAATGTGTGTTGAGCAAGAGCAGAATAGATCTCACTAGAACATCACATATTGCTTCCATTCCTTGTGAGCTACATGAATATTGAATAAACTATTAGAATTCTTTTATGATGGAATGTTCTACCTTTTAATGATACTTGACATTCTTCTTTGTCAAGATGGTGCCATGATATATGTCTATCACTTCATAAGAATTGTGGCATAAAGAAGACAATTTCTTTTAAATGTTGCCTCTTATTTGGGTCAAAATTGCTCTGATTTTTAGATAGTTAATAACTTTCAAGAATAAATCAGTGAAGCAACTTGATCAAATTAGTAGAGACTTATGAGTTATATAGATTGAAATTTAGGTTTTGTGGGAAGAGAAAGTGGCTTTATTTCCTCATGACCAAAATTTTACTTAACTCTGTCAGATTAACGGAGCTGCAATATGATTATATCATTTGCATTAGGAGTTTAAAAGCTTAAACGCTTAAAAGATATCCAGAGAAATAATTCTGGATAAAAGAAAATCACAAATAAGCTGACCCAAGCAAAATCTACTGAAGCAAAATAACTCAGAGAACAGGAAAAGACACCCACCAGAATTAAGTATTGTAGAAATCAAATAATATTTCTATACATATATACATATAATTGTGTTTTTTTAATTATTTATGTAGCATGGTTAACACCACTCTTATATAGACAATCCACTTGATTATTTCCTAAGGTTTCCTCTTTGTCTCCATCTTTGTTGTCATGGCTTGCTATTTTATTGTCACTATCTTAGGGTTTCTTTACATTGAGACTATCTTATTCCTTGCTATTAATTTCTTTATATTCCAATCATGAGTGATAATATTCACTGGTCATACACTTTTTTTTGACTCACTTCACTGAGCATGAGCCTCTTTAGTTGTATCAAGGTGGTAGTTCTGCTGTAAGATTTCACCACTTTGGGGGCCGGAAAGATAGCATGGAGGTAGGGCATTTGCTTTGCATGCAGAAGGATGATGGTTTGAATCCAGGCATCCCATATGGTCCCCCAAGCCTGCCAGGAGCGATTTCTGATCATAGAACCAAGAGTAACCCCTGAGCACTGCCAGGTGTGATCCAAAAAACAAAAACAACAAACAAACAAAAAGATTTCACCACTTTTAATAGTTGAGTAGAAATCTATTGTGTCGATAGACCACATTCTCATCATCCATTCAACTGTTCTCTTTCTTTTTTGGGGGGGGGGGGGCATATCCGGTGATGTGTCAGGAGTTACTCCTGGCTATATGCTCAGAAATTGCTCCTGGCTTGGGGGACCATATGGGACTCCAGGGGATCGAATTGTGGTCCATCCTAGGCTAGCACAGGCAAGGCAGATGCTTTACCTCTTGCTCCACCACTCCGGTCCCATTCAACTGTTCTTAATCACGTGGATTGTTCCCAGACTTTGTCTATTATGAGTAATATTGTGGAGAACATTGGGCGTGCACACTTAATCTTGCAGATTAATGGTGTATTGTTCTTCTAGAACTTTTAAAATACCTCTATTAGCCATGATTAGGGAAGCCTTTGTCTTAAAATTATATGCCTTTTTGATGGAAATAACTTTAGGTGTAGCATTGTAGGGAATTGTCTGTTTTTATCAAAAGCTAATAAGCACAAATTTTAGAAAGAAATATTAAAAATGTCACTTTGTTGTGCAAATATGACACCTTTTTTTGGAATGAGGTATACAAAGTGGCATATTCAGAGCTTACTCTTGGCTCTACATTCAGGGATCTCTCCTGGCAGGCTCAGGGGACCATAAATGGTGCTGGCAATCCATCTCAGGTTGCTTGCATGCAAAGCAAGGATCCTGTCCCCTGAACTTTGGCCTATAATGCCCAATCTTAAGAAAGCAATATGTCATTGAGGGGAAAATAAAATTATTCTTTATGGTCTTAATGACATATAGAAATATGTTGCTTTTATATTAAATATTGAACTAAGGCCCAATAAATCATTTGTCTGGGGGGCAGTAAGTAAACATAGAACTCTGTAGGCCCTGATGGATTTCTTAAAGTTAAAAGTCTTTCTTTAATTAACTCAATATAAAATTGGATTTGTTGAGTCACTGCATATTAACTTAATTAGAAATTCCTTCACTTGGTTGCAAATATATATAATGATAATTTTTTTTTTTTTTTTGGTTTTTGGGCCACACCCGGTTGATGCTCAGGTGTTACTCCTGGCTATGTGCTCAGAAATCGCCCCTGGCTTGGGGGGGACCATATGGGACGCCGGGGGATCGAACCACGGTCCTTCCTTGGCTAGC